>NC_092343.1:362052570-362332570 GCF_046630445.1 Rutidosis leptorrhynchoides | reverse complement strand
TTCGTTAATCATCTAATATCTACGTTATTAACGAAATCATAATCATTTCTACTATCATTATATCATAACCATCATGATCATAATTGTTAGTATTCATCATTATCATTTTCTACCTATCTTCATCTTATCGTTTATAACACATTTATCTCATAACTGCAACCATCATACTTCATACAAATTCATCATCATTTATCAACCTCATAAATGAAAAAAAAAATATATATATATAAGCAACAGTCCCCATCTTGGTCGGCCATGAAGTTGGATTGTGTCCCACCTCCACAAGATTTTGTCTTGGATTCCTTTATAATGCGTTATATAAAATCTCCAAATTATTTAAAATGCCAAACTATTAAGTGTGTTGGATCGTTATCATACATTACGGGCTCACACTTATCTCTCCATGCCATTAATATTACGTACTATCATCTCCATGACCGTTCTTCATCATCATTATGCACCTCATCACCTCTGTGCACTATCATCTACATAATCTCATTGGTGGTGATTTGCTGTGACGGTGGAAATAATTGGATAGTTCGGTGGTGGGTTACGATGGTTGTGAGCTTGGTGGATGAGGGTTTCGGTGGGAAGTGATGGTTGCAAACTATGGTGTTCGTTGGTGTTTAAACGGGTAAAATGGAGATGAAGGTCGTTGGTGGTCTCGGTGGGATTGAAGAAAAAGGGTTATGGTGTTCATGGTGTTTAAAGGTGATGATGGGGTGGTGGTTAAAGAGGGTGGTAGTTTCTCGATCATAAATAGAAACGAAACAATGGAGGTTCTTAATTGCGATTTTGTGATGTGTTTTGGATAGTTCTCATCGAAAGTAGGAAAAGGTGATGGGAGAGTGGCAGTTATGGTGTTTGTATTCGAATAAGAGGTAAGAAAATAAAAGGGTTGATTTTCATGACCCGTCCTAATCCATCTGGACGAATACATTACATTTGGTTACATCGCGAGGTACTTGACCTCAATATGATACATTTTACAAATATTGCATTCGTTTTTAAAAGACAAACTTTCTTCAGATCAAAAGTTGACGGCATACATACCATTTCATAATATATCCCACTATAATTGACTTAATAATAATCTTGATGAACTCGACGACTCGAATGCAACGTCTTTTGAAATATTTCATGAATGACTCCAAGTAATATCTCTAATATGAGAAAATGCACAGCGGAAGATTTCTTTCATACCTGAGAATAAACATGCTTTAAAGTGTCAACCAAAAGATTGGTGAGTTCATAAGTTTATGTAAACAATAAAATTCATCAATTTAATAGACCACAAGATTTAATATTCCCATTTCCCATAAACATCATGCATAAAATTCATTCATATGAATTGAACACCTGGTAATCGACCTTAACAAATTGCATATAGAATATCCTCATCATTCTGGGACAACTTCGGACATGATAAATTTGCCATCATTTCGGGAAAACTTCGGACATGATAAATTCGCCATCATTCCGGGAAAACCTCGGACATGATAAATTCGCCATCATTCTGGGAAAACATCGGACATGATAAATTCGCCATCATTCCGGGAAAACATCAGACATGATAAATTCGCCATCATTCCAGGAAAACATCAGACATGATAAAAAGGGCACATTCAATTTTGATAATTCAACCATAGAATGTAGTTTCAATTACTTGTGTCTATTTTGTAAAACAGTTATAAAAGTATTTCATGTATTCGCAGTTCAAAATATATTTCAAAAGCATTTAATAAAGCAGTTGTAAAAACAGCGCATGTATTCTCAGTCCCAAAAATATAAATAGTAAAAGGGAGCAAATGAACTCACCATAATGTATTTTGTAGTAAAAATATATATGACAACATTTAACAATGCAGGGTTGGCCTCGGATTCACGAACCTCTATCATTCGTATATATATTAAAATATATAATGAAAATCACATAGATTCCTTTATTAATTATATATTAATTATGTGTTTGTAGTTTATATAATTTATATTAATTTCCATTCAAAAATATACTTATTTTATATCTTAAAGCATATTATATATACATATTTTATATATTTAAAGTGATTAAAATTCATACATTTAGTTATATTAATATATCCATATGTATATATTTAGTATTATATTACAAATATTAAATTTGTTGTATGTAAGTATTTATATAAGAAATGTTAATATGTCTTATATATAGTTATATAGATTTTGAATATAATTGTAGTATATGTAGTAAGTAGGTTTTATATATCAAATATTTATTTGTTAAAAAATGATAGTTTTGATATTAATGATTTACTATAATAGTTCTACTAATAATAACTTTATTAATAACGGTAGTATTAATATTAAAAACGATAATGATAATAATGATAATACATATGTTAATAATGATTCTAATAATAATACTAACAAGTACATAATGATACTAATACTAATATTAAGGATAATAATAATAGTTTATGTTATTTTGATACTAATAATAATCTTAATAATAATAATAATAATAATAATAATAATAATAATAATAATAATAATAATAATAATAATAATAATAATAATAACAATCTTTTTATTAATGATAATGTCAATAGTTATCATACTTAATAATAATACTACTAATGATAATAATATTAGTATTAACAGTTATAATAATAATCCTAACTGTAATTATAGTCATGATAATAATAATAAATTGTAACTAATACTTTTATTAGTAATAATATTGATAATAATAACTATAATACTAGTAATAATAACGTTAATTAATAATAACAATAATAATAATAATAATAATAATAATAATAATAATAAAAATAATAATAATAAAAATAATAATAACAAGATAAAAGTTAAAAGGTTATACCCTTTGAAAGCTTTGCTAAAAAGAAGTACCACAAACCAGATTCGAACCCTCGACTTCTCGATCACCTGCAAACACCCTCTACCATTTAACTGATCACGTTTTTCTGTTTTATGAACTCCGTTAATTTAATTTATCCTAAAATAATTATGTTTCTACTTTCCTTCTTCTTCACACTCTACTGAATCGATCCAATATCAACCAAAGATTATATCATAAATTTTAAAGCTTGAATTAAAGGTGTAAATGAAATAGATATGATCAGTGATTGACTGAATCAATTAAAAAAAATAAAAAATAATAATACAGTATCTGTATAAGCCACGATGAACACGAAATCAATTTCAAATTTTTAGTCTGTTTTGACAAATGGTTTCAACACAAAATAGTTTGTAACTCATTCCTAGAAACTGTTTAATCCTTCAATTGAATCAGAAACATTGACTAGACTCCTAATTTCGCAAAGAACAATCTGTTTGACTTTTGAAAATGTAACTTTGACTTCAAAATTTGTAATCGATAAGGAAAATTGGCATTTAAAAATTTACAGAAAGTTTTAGAAGAGAACTGCATTAATAGTTTTTAAATTATATCAAAAATTCGAAGTTTTGTGGATTATGGTCAAGAACAGAGGTCGTGGCTTATTTTCTGATTTTTTTGTTTTAAAATCGAATTGCATTATGAAGGTAACATCATGTATAGATGATAATCGAATATTGATGCAGTAAACTTGTTTGTTTATATTACAAATTGATTTGGAAGCGTAACAGATTCTAGACATGAATATAAATTAGAGAAATAAATAAAAAAAATATATATTACAGATAATAAAGGTTATCTGATTTGTACGATTTCATCAGATTTTGGATGTGTTTGCTAATTAGAATCGACTAGAAAACAAGAGTTAAAAAGCTGATGTTGAAAAAAAAATGGATCTTTGTATCTGTATGTACTTTTATGTATATTTTATATTAATGAATTAATAAATAATAATAGTATTAATAAATTAATACTAGTAATATTATTAATAATAATAAAAATCATGTTAATGATAATTTTAAATGAAAATAATAATTTTTAGTAATAATACTAATTATTAATAATTATATTAATAATAGAAATCATGATATTATTTATAAGATAATACTAATAATACATTTAAAAATAATGATAATAATAATAATATGATAATATTTAATAATAACAATGATAATTTCAATAAATTTAATAATAATCAATAAAAATGATAATGATAATATTATTAATAATACAATTAATAATGTTGATTATAATAATATTAATATTACTAATGATAATAATAATAAAAATTATATAACAATTTTTACATATCAGATTTCATATCTATATGCTATATATGATGATATTATTAATACGAATAATACTATTAATATTGAAAGTAATAATAATATAGCAATTATATTTTTATTTGCAAGTATGTTTAATATGTTGTTTTTATATCTTATTAGCTATGTAATATTTAATAATTATTTTATATATCCTATGGCAACATTTATTGTATAAGTGTATATATATATATATATATATATATATATATATATATATATATATATATATATATATATATATATATATATATATATATATATATTCATTTTAATTGTACTTAATTATTCTATTTATTATTTTACATTTTTAATTCTAATTAATTATAGTGTATCTTATTTATTTAAAATATTATATATATTCTTATATATATATATATATATATATATATATATATATATATATATATATATATATACACATATTTATTTACAGGCAATTGCTCGTGAATCGTCGGCTATAGTCAAAGGTAATTGATTACATTAGTATAGTTTCCAAAAATTTTGAGACTTGGTTTAAATAGAATTTGCTTATCGTGCCAAAACCATATAAATATTAAGTTTAAATTTGGTCGGAAATTTTCGGGTCGTCACAGTACCTACCCGTTAAAGAAATTTCGTCCCGAAATTTGAGTGAGGTGGTTATGGGTAACATTAAAAATGTTTTCATGACGAATATGTGTTGATAAATAGAGTTTTATCACCATTGAATAATTTGGATAAAACGATTTGATTACTCGAAGCGTACGAGTGAAGCTATCACAAAAGATTGAGATAAGGTAATATATATTCGTCTTTACTTTTGACATAGTCATGGTTGAATTTAGAAAATAAGATGCATCTTAACTTATGACATTGTCTTGGTTGAATTCCGGAATTCAAGGGATTTAAAGAAAATCTTCGAAATCTAAAAGATTTGATTTTTCGGCGAATAAGGAAATTATGATCTCTATAATTAATTAAAGTGATCTGCTTCGATTACTCTGTCTGATATTTTCATTATAAATTATACTCTTCCGTTCCATTATTCTCACCATTCTTATACTTTCTTTCTTAGTTCATACATCCAAAAGATTGTGAAAATGCTTAATCCCGTTCTAATCCTTGATATTTTCCTAATTATCATTCCTGTCATCCTTCTTTTTGATCTTCCACCAGAAGAATCTGTTTACTTCTACTATTACCTTGGGATGATACTATTCTTAATTATACCGTGTCTTTATATTGCTATTCGTATTAATATCCACGATTTGTAATCTCCGTGTTGTTATTGGGCTTTATATTTTCTCTTATATTTTGGAGCTCTTTTACCTTTTTATTCTCTTCTCAACCTCTAGTAAAACGAGTAATGGTCCAGAATTCGTAAGTATGGAATTTCGAATGATCTTAGTGTTCTAAACAGGAAAGAACGTAATAGCACGATTTGATTTGTCAAATTTCCAGAATCACTGAGAATAGAACTATCAAGAATATACTTTCTTGATATGTTCAGACGTTAAGCAGAATGAAAGAGTTATGTAACATGGTACATGATGATGTTATGATCTGTGAATCATCACGTTCCATTAGAAACTCAGCATGACTTACTGTAATATAATCACGTTGATCAAGTGTCATTATATTATACTAACTCATGTATCAATTTCCAACACTACTTCAAAATCATTCATAATTCAAACTCGAATTTTAAAGGAATTTAGAAACTAAAGTAGTTTCCTTTATGATGTAATATAGATAGCACGAATAGATAAATAATTTCGGACTAGAATATTTATGAAAATATCTTCAGAAATATCGAAGATATTTATGATGATATTTTCGAATTTCTAAGTTCGATGGTTGATGAAGAAAGATTTTCCGCAAGATTTTTAACATGAGTACGGAGCAAGATATTCGTTGAAGGTTTCATCGGATCCAGAATTACCTGGTTTCTTTGAATATATGGTATGGTCCTTGTATTTGGCCTTGGTCTCCTTCATGGTTTGCTCAATTTGTTTTTCAGTACAAAATTTTCTATCGAGCGTTCCTAACACTCCCTTCTTTATCATCAAACTTTTGGCCGTTTAGACCATCTACAATTTTTCTGTTTCCTCTACATATAATGCTACAATATCTGAATCATCGGTTATCATTCCGAGGTGGTTTTAGGAGAATTGTGTTTTTAGATGATTAAACGCTGATGGTAATATGGTGGAATATAAAAGGTTCCCCGGTAACAATAAAAGAACATACATATAAATCAAGGTGATAATAAGGTTGTTTCGAACGAAAAGTCGAAGTTGACTTTCTGGAGTTGTGACAAAATTTGGCTAATTAGAAAAAGAATTGAATTGTTATCTTCGGTAATAGCAATGCCAAAGGAGCTAGCACAGATACGTGCTAAACGTTTACTCAGGTTTCGAGAATTTTTCAGGTGCATAACTATATGCATCGATCTTTCCTTCCGTAGATGAAGTGTGGTTGGTTCATCCTCTCGATTGAGATGTTTTCAAGAATCATGAATGGTTTGAATGTAGATTGTGATCGTCAAGATACAAATGAGGTTTAAGATGAAATCAAGTGGCAACCTTGAAGAATTGTTTAGTTTCATATGTTATAATCAATATTTTAATTTATTTTAATTGTCCAATGTTGGTAGTCCTCAGTTGATAGTCTACAGTTAACAGTTCAATAATTCATATATAGTTTAATATATTATATTCGAATTAATTAATACGTGTCGTGACCCGTGTACATGTCTCAGACTCGATCACTGTGACGACCCGAAAATTTCCGATCAAATTTAAACTTAATCTTAATATGAACTCGAAACGATAAGCAAAGTCTGTAATATTGAGTCTTAAAAGTTTTAGAACTGTTTACATTGATGCATTTGACCTTCGACTGCTCCCGACGATTCACGAACAATTGTTTGTAAGCAATTAAATATAAATATTTATATAATTATAAATGTAAGTTTCAGAAATTATAAAATGTTATTATCTTATTAAAAATAAATATGTAAATATATATATATATATATATATATATATATATATATATACCTTATATAATAATAGTGCTGATATTAATATTAATATTAATATTATTAATAATAATGAAAGTAAGGATAATAATATTAATATAGAATTTATACTTAAAATTATAATTAAATTTAATATGTTACAATTTCAATCATATCATTTTTACCAATAATATAATATATCAAATCTTTAGTATTTATTTACTATTTATATTTAATATTTCTTATATATATATATATATATATATATATATATATATATATATATATATATATATATATATATATATATATATATATATATATATATATATATAAATTCTATACACAAGAAAAATATTAAATATAAATAGTAAATAAATACTAAAGATTTGATATATTATATTATTGGTAAAAATGATATGATTGAAATTGTAACATATTAAATGTAATTATAATTTTAAGTATAAATTCTATATTAATATTATTATCCTTACTTTCATTATTATTAATAATATTAATATTAATATTAATATTTGTATCAGCACTATTATAATATAAGGTATATATATATACATATACATATATATATATATATATATATATATATATATATATATATATATATATATATATATATATATATATATATATATAAACATAAATGATTATATTAGTATTGTCAATATCATAATCAGTAAAGTTAATTAATAATATTATTAGTACTATTAATAATAAAACTATTTTATTTGTCATTATTAAAATCATTATTAGATATGTTATTATTATCAATAGATAATATATAAATATAGAAAATTGATATATATATATATATATATATATATATATATATATATATATAATTGATATGTTATTATTTGTATTATTATTAATAATATTATTGTTATACCTTTTATTGTAATTAACATTATTAACATTAGTAATAATATTATTATTACTATTATATTAGTATTATTATTAGTTATAATATTAAGAGTATGATTAATAAAATTATTATTATCATTATTATTGGTTAATATCAAATTCATTGAAATTATCATCATTATATCATCATATTATTATTATTATATGAATTTTGATTAGTAGTATTATTATTAGTATTTATATTATTATTAATCAGTATTATTAAAATAATAATTATTAATTAGAATTATTATTATTTATATATATTTATTACTCCGTATAGTTACTGATTATGCACATATATCATTAGAGTTATTATATATCGTTATAAAAATAGAAGTAGTTTAACATCACCATTAAGAAATTGTTTGTTGTCTCTAAATTAGATTACAAGATCAACCCAATTTCAATCAAGAATCAAATTCAGTACAATTTACAACAGGCCTTTTTTTTCCTTACTTACTTCTGTTCTTGATTGATTATTCTGTCGATGAAATTCCTTTGTATAAAACAATCCACTCCAGGTTAAACGAATGATACGACCTTCCCATTATTAAATATCATCTACATCAACTAATATTAGGATTAAATTTAGCTGAAAGATGAAGAAGAACCCGCTAGTTCCCTGTACGCAAACCTTTTTAACCATACCTCAAATCCGTATCATTCTCCAAAATCTATCAATGCAGAAGTGTCCTAAATCACGTTGTAAATGTTTCCTCAATTTTCCAGGTGTTAATTCGTCAAAACAAGTTCGAATTCGAAGAGTCAAACTTCGAATTTAAAAGTCAAACAAGATGTTCTTGGCAAAATTCGAGTTCAATTCTACACTTTGGATCCAATTGATGTTACACAAAGTTTATAGGGTTGATTTGCAACCATTTTCATGTTGGGATTACAACCTATAAGTGTCTGAATTCTAAAATCACAGATTTTGTTCAAATGGTGTTCGTGATGCTCACCACTACTTTTTATTTTAATTTTTCTTTTATCTGTTATTTCGAGTCTAACAAATGGCTGTTCTATTTAAACTCCAAGTCTTAAATTAAGGTTGGTAATTCATTGTTTGGTATCAACAGACAGATGGTTGGGGTTATGACGGGTTAACGAGAGGTCGCGGGTTCGAGTCCCGGCCTGGGCAGATTATTAATTTTTTGCCTTAAAAGGTAGTTTTCTTTCTTATTATTATTATTATTATTATTATTATTATTATTATTATTATTATTATTATTATTATTATTATTATTATTATTATTATTATTTTTATTATTATGATCATTATTATTGTTATAATTATTATTATGATTGTTATTATTAGTAATATAGGAATTATTATTAATATTGTAGTTACAAGTATTATAAGTATTACTAATGTTATTATTATTATTATTAATTATTATGAATATTATTATTATTATTATTATTACTATCATTAAGTATTAGAATTATAATTATTATTAGTAATATTACGATTATGTATTACGAACGTTAGTTATTAGTATTATCATCATTACTGATACAAGTATTAGTAACATTTATAAATTTTATTATTATTATTAACAAAAGTATTATTAATTAAGATTACCACTAGTGATAAGATTGTTATAATTATTATTATTAATATCAAGTATTAGGTATTATTATTAAAATTGTTATTTTCAGTACCATTATTATTAAATTATTCATTTTATTAAAAACTACTAATATTATCATTATGAGATTCATTATAAAAACTATCGTTAATATTATCATTCTTAATATTATTATCATTATTATTAATATTAGTACTATCATTATCATTGTTATCACTTAAAATTATATCTTAGTAATAATAAACAAATGATATCTATATAAATATATTAATACTTATAACATAACAAAATTTAATATTTTTATATACAAAATAAATATATGAAACACATATATATATATATATATTTACTTGATTACCATTATGTATATTAATATATATACAAATGATATAGGTTCGTGAATCTGAGGCCAACCCTATACTTGTTCAATGTCGTCATAAGTATTTTTACTACAAAATACAGTATGGTGAGTTCATTCGATTCCCGTTTACTCTTTACATTTTTGGGACTGAGAATACATGCGCTGTTTTATAATTGTTTTGTTAAATGCTTTTGAAATATATTTTGAACTGCGAATACATGAAATACTTCTATAACTGTTTTACGAAATAGACACAAGTAATCAAAACTACATTCTATGGTTGAATTATCGAAATTGAATGTGCCCTTTTTATCATGTCCGATGTTTTCCAGGAATGATGGCGAATTTATCATGTCCGATGTTTTCCCGGAATGATGGCGAATTTATCATGTTCGATGTTTTCCCGGAATGATGGCGAATTTATCATGTCCGAAGTTTTCCCGGAATGATGACAAATTTATCATGTCCGAAGTTGTCCGGAATGATGAGGATATTCTATATGCAATTTGTTAAGGTCGATTACCAGGTGTTCAATCCATATGAATGAATTTTATGCATGATGTTTATGGAATATGGGAATATTAAATCTTGTGGTCTATTAAAATGATGAATTTTATTGTTTATGATAAACCTATGAACTCATCAACCTTTTGGTTGACAATTTAAAGCATGTTTATTCTCAGGTATGAAAGAAATCTTCCGCTGTGCATTTGCTCATATTAGAGATATTACTTGGAGTCATTCATAACATATTTCAAAATACCTTGCATTCGAGTCATCGAGTTCATCAAGATTATTATTAAGTCAATTATAGTTGGATATATTATGAAATGGTATGCATGACGTCAACATTCGATGTGAAGAAAGTTTGTCTTTTAAAAACGAATGCAATGTTTGTAAAATGTATCATATAGAGGTCAAATACCTCGCGATGTAATCATATTATATTGTATTCGTTCTTATGGATTAGGACGGGTCTTTTCAATCACAACTCAAAATATATATATTATTATAGAATCAACCTCAACCCTGTATGGCTAACACGATCATTACTGCATATAGAGTGTCTGTGGTTATTCCAAATAATATATATAGATGTGTCGATTTGATATGTCAAAACCTTGTATACGTGTCCCGATATTTAAAGTGCATAAAATAAATAACAGAAATTAAATGACGATAAATAAAATTGCGAGAATATAAATTGCGATAAATAAAATGTAATCAGTTAGCTAGGAACAGTTAGCTAGGAATAGTTAGCGTGGATTCTTAACAAAAATTTTCATAGTTAATTTGTTTGTTTCAAACAAATTTTATTTTGTCCAATGTTTTCTTCATTATGCCACTTGTTGAATTCTGATAGGTCAAAATCCAAATATGAAATTGAATAAAAATGGTTATTCTGTGGTGAACGAATACGTATATCGGTGGATGTAAGTAGGATAGTAAATGACTTTTGAATCAGATTCGAAGAATGTATAGTGTAACTTATTAATGTGAAATCTAAATATTCCTCGGGTATTACCTACCCGTTAAAATATTTTCACCATTAACAGTTTATACAAAAGAATTTTTAATTACAATCTTTATGAAAGTATACTTACATATATATATATATATATTTTCTTCAGATGTAATTATAGATTTAATGAGTTAATATGATATTAATCTCATTTGGTTTACCGTCCCAACTAGAATACATAATCTTTAAAACATTAGAGATTACATAATCGCCAGGAAGAACGAAGATAGTTGATGTAGAATGATACGTAGAACGATGATTATACTCGAGATACAGAATGAGATGTTGAGGCATGTGATGTTGAAACTTGGGTTGTTGATGGTACTGTTGGTGCCGAAGATGTTGCTGAAGCTGGTAAGTTTTGCACCATATTCTCCAAATTAATTACCCGAGCGCGAAGTTCGTTGACTTCTTCTATTACCCCGGAATGATTGTCGGTCGGATCGAGTGGATGAATAAGGTTTAAAATTTTAGATAGAATATAATCGTGGTGAGATATTCGGGAAAATGAAGGTGAAAATGGTGTTTCGAATTAGTTCGCCGGTGAGTGCTTTAGGTTCTTCACCAAGAGATGAGTTCGGTTGGTGGAAGGGATCGCCTTCTTCTCGTCTCCAATGATTGAGGAGGCTACGAACCCATCAAATGAATTGGGGATGGATGATTAGTTGATTCGTTCTGGTGACACTGCTTTCAGAGCTTAGGTGAAACTCCATATCAGAATAGCTGTCGGAATCCGAGGAATTCGAACTGGTTGAGGGGTTCATCTCGTACGATCAGATGAAGGATTTTCGATAAGAAATAGATTATAGGATGTAGATTAGTACCCTGCAATACATAATTTACATATGCATATATAATACTAAAATCCCATAAGTTACGGAGGAATCTACAGAAGCTGACAGGCAAAGGTAACAATAACAGATACGCTAAGATATGAATTTATCTATACACTGTCTATGCAATAGAGGCAGTAAGACGTGTCTAGACTTTAAGGATGATAAGCAAATAATTTTCGACACTAAATGATAAGCAACATTTTTGACATGCAGACACGGTCGAAGTCCAGACCCACTAATGCATCTAAACAACTATCAGTTAGACACACCAATGCAAGACCTAGTTCGCTAAGACCACCGCTCTGATACCAACTTTCATGACCCGTCCTAATCCATCTGGACGAATACATTACATTTGGTTATATCGCGAGGTACTTGACCTCTATATGATACATTTTACAAACATTGCATTCGTTTTTAAAAGACAAACTTTCTTCACATCGAAAGTTGACGGCATGCATACCATTTCATAATATATCCCACTATAATTGACTTAATAATAATCTTGATGAACTCGACGACTCGAATGCAAGGTCTTTTGAAATATGTCATGAATGACTCCAAGTAATATCTCTAATATGAGCAAATGCACAGCGGAAATTTTTTTTCATACCTGAGAATAAACATGCTTTAAAGTGTCAACCAAAAGGTTGGTGAGTTCATAAGTTTATCGTAAACAATAAAATTCATCATTTTAATAGACCACAAGATTTAATATTCCCATTTCCCATAAACATCATGCATAAAATTCATTCATATGGATTGAACACCTGGTAATTGACCTTAACAAATTGCATATAGAATATCCTCATCATTCCAGGACAACTTCGGACATGATAAATTTGCCATCATTCCGGGAAAACTTCGGACATGATAAATTCGCCATCATTCCGAGAAAACATCAGACATGATAAATTCGCCATCATTCAGGGAAAACATCGGACATGATAAATTCGCCATCATTCCGGGAAAACATCGGACATGATAAATTCGCCATCATTCCGAGAAAACATCGGACATGATAAATTCGCCATCATTCCGGGAAAACATCGGACATGATAAATTCGCCATCATTCCGAGAAAACATCGGACATGATAAAAAGGGCACATTCGATTTCGATAATTCAACCATAGAATGTAGTTTCAATTACTTGTGTCTATTTCGTAAAACAGTTATACAAGTATTTCATGTATTCGCAGTTCAAAATATATTTCAAAAGCATTTAATAAAGTAGTTGTAAAAACATCGCATGTATTCTCAGTCCCAAAAATATAAAAAGTAAAAGGGAGCAAATGAACTCACCATAATGTATTTTGTAGTAAAAAGACATATGACAACATTTAACAATGCAGGGTTGGCCTCGGATTCACGAACCTATATCATTCGTATATATATTAAAATATATAATGAAAATCACATAGTTTCCTTTATTAATTATATATTAATTATGTGTTTGTAGTTTATATAATTTATATTAATTTCCATTCAAAAATATATACTTATTTTATATCTTAAAGCATATTATATATATATATATATATATATATATATATATATATATATATATATATATATATATATATATATATTTAAAGTGATTAAAATTCATACATTTAGTTATATTAATATATCCATATGTATATATTTAGTATTATATTATAAATATTAAATTTGTTGTATGTAAGTATTTATATAAGAAATGTTAATATGTCTTATATATAGTTATATACATTTTTAATATAATTGTAGTATATGTAGTAAGTAGATTTTATATACCAAATATTTATTTGTTAAAAAATGATAGTTTTGATATTAATGATTTACTATAATAGTTCTACTAATAATAACTTTATTAATAACGATAGTATTAATATTAAAAACGATAATGATATTAATGATAATACATATGTTAATAATGATTCTAATAATAATACTAACAAGTACATAATGATACTAATACTAATATTAAGGATAATAATAATAGTTTGTGTTATTTTGATACTAATAATAATCTTAATCATAATAATAATAATAATAATAATAATAATAATAATAATAATAATAATAATAATAATAATAATAATAATAACAATCTTAGTATTAATGATAATGTCAATAGTTATCCTACTTAATAATAATACTACTAATGATAATAATATTAGTATTAACAGTTATAATAATAATCCTAACTGTAATTATAATCATGATAATAATAATAAATTGTAACTAATACTTTTATTAGTAATAATATTGATAATAATAACTATAATACTTGTAATAATAACATTAATTAATAATAACAATAATAATAATAAAAATAATAATAACAATAATAATAATAAAAATAATAATAACAAAATAAAAGTTAAAAGGTTATACCCTTTGAAAGCTTTACTAAAAAGAATTGCCACAAACCAGATTCGAACCCTCGACCTCTCGATCACCTGCAAACACCCTCTACCATTTAACTGATCACATTTTTCTGTTTTATGAACTCCCTTAATTTAATTTATCCCAAAATAATTATGTTTCTACTTTCCTTCTTGTTCTTCACACTCTACTGAATCGATCCAATATCAACCCAAGATTATATCATAAATTTTAAAGCTTGAATTAAAGGGTGCAAATGAAATAGATATGATCGGTGATTGACTGAATCAATTAAAACAAATAAAAAAATAATACAGTATCTGTATAAGCCACGATGAGCACGAAATTAATGTCAAATTTTTAGGCTGTTTTGACAAATGGTTTCAACACAAAATAGTTTGTAAATCATTCCTAGAAACTGTTTGATCCTTCAATTGAATCAGAAACATTGACTAGACTCTTAATTTTGCAAAGAACAATCTGTTTGACTTTTGAAAACGTAACTTTGACTTCAAAATTCGTAATCGATAAGGAAAATCGGTATTTGAAAAATTTACAGAAAGTTTAAATGAAAGCTTTAGAAGAGAACTGCATTAATAGTTTTTAAATTATATCAAAAATTCGAAGTTTTGTAGATTATGGTCAAGAACAGAGGTCGTGGCTTATTTTCTGATTTTTCTATTTTAAAATCGAATTGCATTATGAAGGTAACATCATGTATAGATGATAGTCGAATATTGATGCAGTAAACTTGTTTGTTTGTATTACAAATTGATTTGGACGCGTAACAGATTCTAGACAGGAATATAAATTAGAGAAATAAAAAAAAATTATATTACAGATAATAAAGAGCATCTGATTTGTACGATTTCAACAGATTTGGGATGTGTTTGCTAATTGGAATCTACTAGAAAACAAGAGTTAAAAAGCTGATGTTGAAAAAAAACGGATCTTTGTATCTGTATGTACTTTTATGTATATTTTATATTAATGAATTAATAAATAATAATAGTATTAATAAATTAATACTAGTAATATTATTAATAATAATAAAAATCATGTTAATGATAATTTTAAACGAAAATAATAATTTTTAGTAATAATACTAATTATTAATAATTATATTAATTATAGAAATCATAATATTATTTTTAAGATAATACTAATAATACATTTAAAAATAATGATGATAATAATAATATGATAATATTTAATAATAACAATGATAATTTCAATAAATTTAAAAATAATCAATAAAAATGATAATGATAATATTATTAATAATACAATTAATAATGTTGATTATAATAATATTAATATTACTAATGATAATAATAATAAAAATGATATAAGAGTTTTTACATATCAGATTTCATATCTATCTGATATATATGATGATATTATTAATACGGATAATACTATTAATATTGAAAGTAATAATAATATAGCAATTATATTTTTATTTGCAAGTATGTTTAATATGTTGTTTTTATATCTTATTAGCTATGTAATATTTAATAATTATTTTATATATCCTATGGTAACATTTATTGTATATTGAATATTTATATATTATATATATATATATATATTATTAATTGAAATTATATATATACATATAGATTTATAATAATATCATATATATGTTTGTATATATATATATATATATATATATATATATATATATATATATATATTCATTTTAATTGTACTTAATTATTCTATTTATTATTTTACATTTTTAATTCTAATTAATTATAGTGTATCTTATTTATTTAAAATATTATATATATTCTTATATTTATATTTATTTAAATATATATATACATATTTATTTACAGGCAATTGATCGTGAATCGTCGGGCATAGTCAAAGGTAATTGATTTACATTAATATAGTTTCCAAAAATTTTGAGACTCGGTTTAAATAGACTTTGCTTATCGTGTCGAAACCATATAAATATTAAGTTTAAATTTGGTCAGAAATTTTTGGGTCGTCACATTGATCATGACCTGAATTGGAAATAGAAACAGCCTAGCTCGAGTAGGTTGTTGTTGTTCGGTTATTAAACAGAGGAAAAGAAAGAAAAAAAAATAATACAAAGCTCGCGATTTTTGTGGTAGTGATTGTTGAAGATGGAAGGTGACAGAAACAATTTAGAAGATAGGTGGTTGTGGTTTAAATCTATAACTTGCATGTAGAGGAAAGGAAGCAAATTATTCGTGCGTGTATTTGTGATGTTAGATCATGTAACTTGTATATGTATATATATCATTTTGATGAAAGAGTTAGACAAACACATTACTTGAATATTTAACTTACTCTTGCCACTAAGCCATTTTATTGTTATAAAGGAAATTAGCTGGATGTTGTTTTGTAGTGATTTGGAGTCGACAGAATACAGATTCGTGAGCAGGGAATGAAGAAAAAAAATTAAGAATGGATTGTGATTGATAATAGAAAATTACTTAGAGGAAAAGTGGGGTAGTCGAATATGGGCAGGGAACAAGAATTGGGGTGTGGATATATCTCTCATGTCTTTTGCATCCATACACCTATATATCATTTATAATATTAATAAGAATTTAAATGTGTAAAGTATGAATGGACATCTAACAAATTAAAGGTGTTCAATAGTTAGCAGTCATTCACTTGTTTGATAGTACCGACAGTTTTCTCGGAGTGATATATCGTGGTTCGTTGTTAATCACATCGGATAAAAGTCTTCGGGAAATCCCAAATTTTTACAGTAATTATATTTATTTATTTTAGTCAGTATGGTATAAAAACCGGTCATTAATTATTAACTAAAAATTAAATCACTATCCGCGCTCGATCTTAGATAAAATATAAAAAGTGTTAAAATTTAATAATTAGATCCTAAATACATTTCTAATAAGCCTATAATTTATATCACTCATTTTCGGATCACTGTTTATTTTTAAAATCACATAAGTTCCTTTTTAACTCGTTTAATATCAATCGAATGACAATTGAGCGATACTGTCAATTACAAAATAAATTCGAAATCATATATATATTTAATATACTTCAATTATATATATTGATATATTTTAAATAATAATTATTATAATATCATATTTTATTTTATTTTACATAATAAGTTATACTAATAAAATCATATACTATTTCAAATTATTATTATATATTCATATATTTAAATATACATATGTATCTATTTACAAATAGTGATTCGTGAATCGTCGGAAATGGTCGAAGATCAATTGAATATATGAAACAGTTCAAAGTTTTTGAGACTTAACCTAACAGACTTTTCTTGTCGTGTCAAAAAAATAAAATTGTATCGAGAGTTTGATTTAAAATTAGTCAAAATTTTCCGGGTCATCACAGTAGCTACCCGTTAAAGAAATTTCGTCCCGAAATTTGATCGAGGTCGTTATGGCTAACAATAAGAATGTTTTCATGACAAATATGAGTTAATAAATAGAGTTTTATTACCATAGAGTAATATGGATAAAATAATTCGATCATGCGTAGAGTACGAGTGAAGCTATCACAAAAGATTGAGATAGAGATTTAACTTTTGACGTAGTCACGGTGGATTTCTGGAATTCAAGGAATTTAAAGATAATCTTTGTGATCTAATTAAGATTTGATTCTTCGATGATTAAAGAAATTAGGATCTCTTTAATTAAATGTGGTAATCTGCCTCGATTGCTACGTCTGATATTTCACTATAAATTCACCTTCTTTGTTTCCTTACTATCACCATTCTTATCTTATTTTCCTCAGTTCCAACTTTCAAAAAATTGTGGAAATGCTCCATCCCATTCTGATTCTTGAAATTTTCCTGACTATCGTATCCTTCATTCTTCTTTTTCATTTGCCACCAGAGGAATTTATTTTCTTGTACTATTACCTTGGGGTTATAATGTTTTTAATTCTCCCGTGTCTTTACGTTGTAATACGCATTGATATACACGGTTTGTAATTTCTGTGTTGTTGTCGAGCTTTATATCTTCCCTTAAATTTCGGAGCTCTCTGCTTTTGCTTTCTCTTCTCGACTTTAAGTAAAGCGAATAATGATCCAGAATTTGTATGTATGAAGTTTTGAATGATCGTAATATACTAAGCAGAAAGAAATGTAACATCACGATTTGACTTGTTAAATTATCAGAATCACGGAGGATAGAACTATCAAGAATATATTTTCTTGATATGTTCAGAGGTTAAGTAGAATGAAAGAGTTATGTAACATGACACATGATGAGGGTATGATCTGTGAACCATCATCATGTTCTATTAGAAATTCAGCATGACTTACTGTAATATAATCACGTTGGCCGGGCGTCATTATATTATACTAACTCACGCTTCAATTCCCAACACTTCTCCAGAAACCATTCATAAATTAACTCGAATTTTACAGAAGGATGGAAACAAAAAAAAATTTCTTTTATGATGTAACATAGATAGCACGAAGAGATACATAATTTCAGACAAAGATATTTATGAAGTTTGTGACGACCCGAAAATTTTTGACCAAATTTAAACTTTATCTTTAAATGATTTCGACACGATAAGCAAAGTCTGTAATGTTGAGTCTCAAAATTTTGAACTGTTTCATATATTCATTTGACCTTCGACTGTTCCCGACAATTCACGAACCACTATCTGTAAATATATATATATATATATATATATATATATATATATATATATATATATATTAAATTGAAATAGAAACTTATATGATTTAATTCACTTATGTAAATAAAATAATATATGATATTATTTTATTATTAAACCTCTATATATGTAAAATATACATATATGGTTTCGACTTTATGTAGTAAGCGATATAGCACTCGCTCAATATTTCGATTGATACTAAACAAGTAAAATGCGAGCTTGTAAGTGTATTAAAATAAATATTAGGCGAACTTTTTTGATCACGTGTTTCACATTAAATCAACAACAACAACAACAACAACAACAACAACAACAACAATGCCAAATCCCACGAATGTAGGGTATGGGAGAGGTGGAGTGTAGACAATCATTCCTCGAACCCTAGATTAGATGGAAGTCACTACTCCACCCGCGGGTATATAACCTGTGACTAGATAAGATCGTCTCTCCCTCTGTGTTTCACATTAAATGACTGAAATAAATAAAGATAATTACTGTAAAATTTGGGATTTTTCTAAATACTGATATTCGCCACTGATTATCAACAGAGTACGAAACTCAGTCCGAAAAAGACAACGCCTAATATTATTGCACGTTTTAATTTTTAAATTATATTATTATATTTATATAGTTACTTTAGGAATTATATATGTCGACAATGAATCCGTGATTTGAATTATCACTTATAGAATTACTGTGCTTGATTATTTAACACTGTGTCTAATTATTCCTTTCCAACCACAACTTATGCATTCATATCGATTACTATTTTTGTTTTAATCTAAAATATCTAAATTAAATACACACGTTTGATTCTGAATTCATAATATATATTACTATTTTTGTTCTCTGTCACCCACTTGTCCACGTCATCATATTATATATCTATATGCATTTCCATATATACTTATACTTGTGAGAAGTATTATTGGGAACCAACACCAAAGCTCGATCAACCGTAGCTCAAACCACCTCACTTCCTCTCTCATCTCTCTCTCTCTCTCTACCATCATCTATCACCAACCGAGAACCCATCTTCCTACTGCAATACTTCGATTGTTACCATGATCAGTTGAACACCATCATCATCGTTAGAATCACCATCGTGCTACCACTGTTGTGCTGCTATTCGAAAATCAATACAAACACCATCATAAACTTACAATACCTATTCCTGCCTAGCTTCTGTTTGAGTAAACCAAAACCAAACGCTTTTGGTTTGTTGTCACTATTCTGATCGAGCAACAAAATCGACCTCTGAACTGCACTTTATTTTTCTGTGTAACCCTCACCATCGAAACCCGTTTAGAACACCACCTTTCTAATATCCGATCAAGATTACTAATCCGGTTATGTTCTTCATCACCATTTCAAACACCCATCACCATGAACCACCTCCTACAACCCTTGTATTGATGCTACACTTCTACTGCAACTGTTTCGTTTCTGTTTACAACTAACCATCACCCTTGAAAACACTACCACCATCATCTTAGTAGCTTGTTTTCTGTTTCTAATGAAATCCCAAAACTGCCACCTTCTACCACACAAACCATAACAACCCATCAATTTGTTTCTATTGTTACTTGCTGCAATACTTGCGGTTGACATATTTCTGTTTGGACCGAAGCTCAAACACCACTTTATTCTATCACCAAAATGAAACCCAATTGTTTTAACTTATAATATTCGACTTCGGTACTAATTTATACTAGTTCTGTTTTCCCTTCGTGACCCAGCACCTAACCAAATGAAGGAGTTAAAAGAATGGTAATGATGCATATAGTGTGAGAGAGATAATGGTACATGTGATCATACTCAAATAATTATTATTTATACAAAGCATTATATGTAATTGTCGATAATCTGATTATTTGTTATGATAATGGAGAATGACATTTGGATGATGTTAGTCATAAATTTTGTGAGGAATAAAAAAAATATCAAAAAGAAAAAATATTACGTGATCTATTACTGTTCGATCATATCATCCCTTGTTTCTAATTTCGGGCCTTGAAACTTTAGTTTATGCATTGGGCCGATGAGCTAGGATTGGGCCGTGAAATCGTTTGCCTCTTTGGGCCAAGGTTTAGATTTTTATTGGGCCGATAACACATATAGTAATCGTTATTTTATGTTTGAAGATGATGAATTTAATATGCACTGCTAGAATTAGATGGTGATAATAGTGAATGATGATGATGGTTATATAGTTTTAGTTCCTAAATTAAATCAGAAAAGCAAACTAGCACAGATGGTTAAGCGAGTGTGGAATTAACCGGGAGGTCTTGGGTTTGAAACTAGGCTAATAATTTTTTTTTTAAAGTTACTGTGAAAACTTGGGCTTGTAAGGCAGTTGGGCTGTGATCCAAGTTTCACTGGGCTGCTGCTATGATAGATATTAAGTGGTAACTAGATGATAATCGTGATAATGAGTATGATGATGAAGGTAACAGATATATAGGATAAATAAATTTAATCCGGGGTATAAATCAGAAATGCATGAATAGAGGAATGGTTAAGGGTGTTGTTGTTGAACGAGAGGTTACGGGTTCGAGTCCGGGTTGAAGCATATTTTTTTAAGCCTTTACTTTGAGGTAGTATTCTTTTTATTATTTTTATTATTATTTCTTATTATTATTTTTCATTAATATTAGTATTAGTATCATCTCTATTAGTATTATTACCATATTAAAAATTTGTAATATCATTATTATCATTATTATTATTATAAGTATTATCTTAATATTATCATTATTATTATTGTTAAGTTAAGTATTATTATTACTATCATACTACAAATTAATATTATTTTCATAAATATTATCATTGTATCATTTTTAGTACTATTACTGTTATTAGTAACAAAAGTATTAATAATATGATTATCATTATTAGTAATGTTAATATTAAAAATTATTATCTTTTTTACCAAAAATTGTTATTTTGTTATCATTACAACTATATAATTATTATTATTTTTATTTTTACTAAAATTATTATTTTGATATCACTAAAACTATCATTATTATTGTTATCAGTATTATATATATCATTATTATTAATAATGATGATTATAAAAAATAAAAATTTTAATGATGCAATTAAAGTTATAAGCATAAAATTAAAGATTATATATATAAATATATATATTTACTAAAAAATAAAGATTATATATATAAATATATATTTAATACACATAACCTAACTACATTATATTTCTATATGTAAAATGAAAATATATATAATGAAACTTATTAATTTATTATATATATAAATTACTTCACTAATAATGATACATATATTTGTTCGATTACAATTACGTATGTTAATATATATACAAATGATATAGGTTCGTGAATCCGAGGCTAACCCTGCATTGTTCAATTCCGTCATATGTATTTTTACTATAAAATACAGTATTGTGAATTTCATTACTCCCTTTTTAAATACTTTTGTAATATATATTTTTGGGACTGAGAATACATGCGCTTTTATAAATGTTTGACGAATTAGACACAAGTAATTGAAACTACATTCTATGGTTGAATGATCGAAATTGAATATGCCCCTTTTAGTCTGGTAATCTAAGAATTAGGGAACTGACCCCTAATTGACGCGAATCCTAAAGATAGATCTATCGGGCCCAACGAGCCTCATCCAAAGTACCGAATGCTTTAGTACTTCGAATTTATCATGTTCGAAGGGAGTCCTGGAATGATGGGGATATTCTATATGCATCTAGTTAAGGTTGATTACCAGGTGTTCACCATATGAATGATTTTTATCTCTATGCAGTTTGCGAAATGCCTGATATGAGAATGATGTTTATGAAAATGAAAATCTTGTGGTCTGTTAAAATAATGGAAATGATTGTTTATGATAAACTAATGAACTCACCAACCTTTTGGTTGACACTTTTAAGCATGTTTATTCTCAGGTTTGAAAGAAATCTTCCGCTGTGCATTTGCTCATTTTAGAGATATTACTTGGAGTCATTCATGGCGTATTTCAAAAGATGTTGCATTCAAGTCGTTGAGTTTAATAGAGTATATTATTAAGTAAATGACAGATTAGGTCATTTATAGGTTGGAGATTATGAAATGGTATGCATGCCTGTCAACTTTCGATGAAATGAAAGTTTGTCTTTAAAAACGAATGAAATGTTTGTAAAATGTATCATATAGAGGTTAAATACCTCGCAATGTAACCATATGTTATTGTATTCGTCCTTATGGATTAGGACGACTCTCTACAGGTGGTATCAGAGCGGTGGTCGTAGCAAACCAGGTCTTGCATTAGTGTGTCTAACTAGTAGTTGTTAGGATGCATTAATGAGTCTGGACTTCGGCCTAGTAGTTGTTAGGATACATTAATAAGTCTGGACATGAACCTGGTCTGCATGTCAAAAGTTTTGCTTACCGTTCTTTGTCGAAAAATATCTACCTATCATTTTCAGTCTCGACACGTCTTATTGCAATTATTGCATAGATGGTGTACAGAAAAATTCATATCCCATCACATTAGACCTTGTCTGACACGTTTCCTTAATTCCCTCCTTGATCTATGGGATCTTCTGTACTATATTTAGGTGTTCTATATAATTAGAATATCATCTGATATCCGAAAATCATTTCATATCGAAAAATCATTTCCTTCGTTATACAAGATGGATCACGTATCTAGTTCGAATTCCTTAGATTCTGATAACTATTCCGATATGGATTTTCACTCGAGCTCCGAAAACAGTTTAACCGGAATGGATTAACCAATTAGCCATCACCTATTTTGGATGAAATGGGGATGGGTTCGTAGTCGACTTAATCAATGGAGACAAGAAGAAGGCGATCCTTTCCATACACCGACTTTCCCTCTTGGCGATGAACCTAAAGCGCTCACCGGCGAACCAATCCGAAACACCATTTTCACTCTCATTTCCAGAATAGCTAGCAACGATTACATAATATCTACAATTCTAGATCTTATTCATCTGCTCGTCCGAATCGACAATCATCCCGGTGTAATAGAAGAAGTCAACGAGCTTCGCGCTCGGGTAGTGGCTTTAGAGAATATGGTGCAAAGGTTACAAGCATCAGCGGTAGCATCAGCACTAGCACCACCAACAACCACATCCGCACCGCAAACCTCAACATCACAATCTGTACCTCTAGCATCAACGTCATACGCACCATAGATACCAAGGAGTACCAACAACAACAACCGATGAAGTATTAATCTATAACATCATTGGAGAAACATCCTGTGGCGATTATGTAATCTCTTAAGTCTTAGAGATTATTTATTCTAGCTCAAACTAAAAAGCAAATGAGATTAATATCATATTAATTCATTAAATCCATGATTACATCTGAAGAAAATATATATGTATATATATTTTCATAAAGATTGTAATTAAAAATTATTTTGTATAAACTGTTAATGATGAGAATATTTTAATGGGTAGGTAATACCCGAGAAATATTTAGATTTCACATTAATAAGTTACACTGTACATTCTTCCAATCTGATTCAACAGTCATTTACTATCTTACTTACACCCATAGATATACGTATCCGTTCACAGCAGAATAACCATTTTCATTCAATTTCATATTTAGATTTAGATTTATCAGAATCCAAAAAGTGGCATAATGAAGAAAACATTGGACAAAAATAAAATTTGTTAGAAACAAACAAATTAACTAAGAAAAATTTTGTTAAGAAACCACGCTAACAAAATCCTAGCTAACTGTTCCTAGCTAACTGTTAATTCCTTAATACATTTTATTTATAGAAATTTTAATTCTCGTAATTTTATTTATCGTCATTTAATTTCTGTTATTTATTTTACGTACTTTAAATATTGTCGGATAAATCGGGACACATATACAATGTTTTGACATTTCATATCGACGTCATATATATATATTATTTGAAATAACCGTAAGTCACTCTATATTGCGGTAAAGCTCGAGTTAGCATATAAAGGGTCGAGGTTAATTCTAAAATAATATATATACTTTGAGTTGTGATCGAGTCTGAGACATGTTTACAATGGGTCACGATACGTATTAATTAATTCGAATATTATATATTAAACTATATATGAATTATTGAACTACTAACTGTGGACTACTAACTGTGGACTACTAACATTGGACAAATAAAAATGAATTAAAATATTGATTATAACATATGAAACTAAACATTCCTTCAAGTTTGCCACTTGATTTCATCTTAAACCTCATTTGTATCTTGACTATTACAATATGCGTTCAAACCTTTCATAATTCTTGAAAACACCTCAATCGAGAGGATGAACCAACCACACTTCATCTACGGAAGAAAAAATTGATGCATATAGTTATGCACCTGAAAACACTCAGAACCTGAGTAAACGTTTAACACGTATCTGTGCTAGCTCATTTGGCATTGTTATTATAGAAAATAACTTTGCAATTCCTTTTCAAATTAACCAATTTTGTCACAGCTCCAGCAAATCAACATCGACCTTTCATTCATATAAGTCTTATTATAACTTTGATATATACGTATACCCCTTCATCATAGTTGTCGGAGAACCGTTTATATTCCACCACATTAGCAGTAAACTTACCAGCAACTTCATTACTCATTGGCTTAAGTCTCTCCGAAAAACCATTATATATGTTCATTGAAACCTTATCATATACTCATCCGCATCTTGTAACAAGAATTGCTATACCAATTATCGGGAATCAGCAATCAGTATTTTGAATCTCGCAGCGTTTCTACATCAACAGTTAGATGTATACATATAACATTTATCTCTTAGAATTATGATCTTTCATTCTAAAATTCTGAAAAGCACCCAGTTTACGAATTGATACTTCAAATTTTGAAAGAAAAAAAACTGAATGAAGCAGCAGAAACTGTAGACAACCGTAAATGACCTTAACTGTTAAAAGTTTGATAATAAAGAATAATGTGTTGGTAAGCTCAGAAAAGTTGAAACTGGAAAACGGATTGAGCAAACCATGAAGGAGGCTGTGGACAAATCACAAAGACTAAACCTGCCTTCAAAGAATCCCAATGATTAAGTATCTGCTGAATTCATTAACCAATACCTTGCTTCTGACTCCAAAGCTTTACGAACAAATCTTCTTCATCATCCATCGATATTAGAAATTCTAAGATATAATCGTATCTTTCATTATAAATATCCTCGATATTTCTGAAGATATTTTCATAACTATTCTTATCTGAAATAATATATCTCTTCGCACTATCAGTGTTACATCATAAAGGAAACTGTTTAGTTTCTATATTCTGTAACCTTCGAGTTTAAATTATGAATGTTTTTGAAGTAGTGTTGGGAACTGAAGCATGAGTTAGTATAATATAATGACACTTGATCAAAGTGATTATATTACAGTAAGTCATGCTGAGTTTCTAATGGAATGTGATGATTCACAGATCATAACGTCATCATGTGCCATGTTACACGACTCTTACATTCTATCTAATATATAAACATATCAAGAACATAATTTCTTGATAGTTCTATCTTTTCTCTTGAATTCTGGTAATTTAACCAATCAAGATCGTGCTATTATAATTTCTCTCATAGAACATTAGTTATGTTCATTCGAAACTCCATACCTACAAATTCTGGACCATTACTTGCGAAAAAAACAAAAGCATGAAGCTCCAAAATGGAAATGTGAGTATAAATCGCAGCAAATATGAGAGACATTAACCGTAGATGTCAAAGGTTACAGAAAGACAGAAGCAGAGACATCGAAATATAAGGGAATATATAAAGCCCAACAATAACCCAGAAATTACAAATCGTATATATCGATGCATATAGCAATATAAAGACACAGTAGAACTAAAAACACCATAAAATAAAGGGTATAGTAGAAGTGAATAGATTCTTCCGGCGGCAAATGAAAAAGAAGGATGACGGATATGAAAATTAAGAGTATATTTAGAAAGTATGAGCTGTGGAAATAAGGAAACGAAGAGGGTGGTTTTATAGTGAAATATCCGACAGAGCAGTCAAAACAGATTATCACATTTAACCAAAGAAGATCCTAATTTCCTTAATTATCAAAAAACCAAATCTTATTACGAAGATTTCTCTAAATCCCTTAAACTCTGGAAATCAACCCTATCTACGTCAAAAGATATGATGAACCTGCATTTACTCATTTCACCCTTTTGTGATAGGTTCACTCATAATCTTCACATAAATCAAATTGTTTTATCCATATTACTCACTGATGATAAAAACTCTAATTTCTAGCTCATATGCGTTGTAGTGACCCGAACTTTTCAATGATTATATATTAAATGAAAACTATATTTACATGATTAAATGTTTCCAACATGTTAAGCAATCAAACTTGTTAAGACTTGATTAATTGAAATGAGTTTCACGTAGACAATTGACCACCCTGTTGTCCGGCGATTCACGAACGTTAAAACTTGTAAAAACGACATGACGATATATATATATATATATATATATATATATATATATATATATATATATATATATATATATATATATATATATATATATATATATATATAAACATGATATTATGATAAGTAAGTATCTCACAAAGTATATTAACAAAAAGTTATATGCACAAAATGAAACCAATGAATTAAATAAACCTGAAACGATATATATAAAGATTATCATTATAACAACGTTTTAATTAAAATAAATGCATATGTA
This sequence comes from Rutidosis leptorrhynchoides, assembly GCF_046630445.1. Lineage (NCBI taxonomy): Eukaryota > Viridiplantae > Streptophyta > Magnoliopsida > Asterales > Asteraceae > Rutidosis > Rutidosis leptorrhynchoides. The sequence continues at coordinate 362,304,337 of NC_092343.1, read as the reverse complement.
TTGTATTAAGATATGAACACACTATGTTTAACATGATAAAATGATAATTAATTATATCATTAAGTGTATTAACAATGAACTATACAAGTAAGATGAGACTACTAACTTAAGAACTTTGAAACAATATATATATGTAACGATTATCGTTGTAATAGTATTTTAACATATATATATATATATATATATATATATATATATATATATATATATATATATATATATATATATACATATATATATATATATATATATATATATACATATATATATATATATATATATGATATTAAGATATATTCATACACCATGTTATCATGTTAACATAACAATTTAACATCTCATTCTCATTTAAGTATAATAACAATGGATTAATTACATTTAACAAGATCATTAACTTAATGGTTTCGAAATAACACTTACATGTAACGACTAACGATGACTTAACGACTCAGTTAAAATGTATATACATGTAGTGTATTAAGATGTATTAATACACTTTTGGAAGACTTCAAGACACATATCAAAACACTCATACTTATCAAAGTTGGTCACAATTACATTCTCATTCATTTTCATCAACAATCCTACTCGTATTCATCTGTATTCGTACTCGTACAATACCCATCTTCTAGATGTATTTACTATTGGTATATACTCTTCAATGATCAGCTCTTATCAGCCTTAATGAGTCACCTAAACATGTGGGAACCATCAATTAACATCTAGCATGAAATATCTCACAAAATTACAAACTAATGGAGCCTATATGGATACCCCTAATTCACGTGAACCTTCACCAACCATAACACTTCCATTTTCCAATTTTTATGCATGAAATTACTCTCTCTCAATTCCTCTCTTAGTATTATAAGTGTTCTTCATCATTTTCTTCATAATCTAGCTCAATCTAGCTCAATCTAGATCAACATACAAAACAACTACTCAAGAAAACTTCAAGAACACTTTCAAGTTTGCAAGTCCACTTCCAAGCTTTCTAATTCATTCTAAGTAATCATCTAAGATCAAGAAACCTTTGTTATTTACATTAGGTTATCTCTCTAATTCAAGGTAATACTCATATTCAAACTTTGATTCAATTCTATAACTATAACAATCTTAATTCGAGTAGTAATCTTACTTGAATTTGTTTTCGTGTCATGATTCTACTTCAAGAACTTTCAAGCTATCCAAGAATCCTTTGAAGCTAGATCATTCCTTGTCACTTCCAGTAGGTTTACCTACTAAACTTGAGGTAGTAATGATGTTCATAATATCATTCTATTCATATATATATATATATATATATATATATAACTATCTTATTCGAAGATTTAAACTTGTAATCACTAGAACATAGTTTAGTTAATTCTAAACTTGTTCGCAAACAAAGTTAATCCTTCTAACTTAACTTTTAAAATCAACTAATCACATGTTCTATATCTATATGATATGCTAACTTAATGATTTAAAACTTGGAAACACGAAGAACACCGTAAAACCGGACATACGCCATCGTAGTAAAACCGGGGGCTGTTTTGGGTTGGATAATTAAAAACTATGAAAGACTTTGATTTAAAAGTTTTTCTTATAGGAAAATGATATTTCTTATGAACATGAAACTATATCCAAAAATCATGGTTAAACTCAAAGTGGAAGTATGTTTTTCAAAATGGTCATCTAGACGTCGTTCTTTCGACTGAAATGACTACCTCTTACAAAAACGACTTGTAACTTATATTTTTGACTATAAACCTATACCTTTTCTATTTAGATTATTAATCTTTGGTTTCGATATGAAACCATATCAATTGAATTCACTCAAAAAGGATTTAAAACGAAGAAATTATGGGTAAAACAAAATCGGATAATTTTGCTTGTTTAGCTATGTGAAACTTTGTAACAAATCTATACTAACCATAACTTAACTAAATTATATTGTATTATACATGTATTCTAATATATATTATATAATCTTGATAGACTATAGACACGTACACAATGTTTTGACATATCATATCGACGTCATCTATATATATTATTTGGAACAACCATAGACACTCTATATGTGGTAATGATCGAGTTAGCTATACAGGGTTGAGGTTGATTCCAAAATAATATATATACTTTGAGTTGTGATCGAGTCTGAGACTTGTATACACTGGGTCATGGATTGATTCGAGAAATTATATTGATTTATTTATGTACTACTAACTGTGGACTACTAATTGTGGACTACTAACGTTGGACTGCTAATTTAACAACTTAAATCATCAACATGTAATAAAAATGTTATGAATATATTTTGATCATACTTTGATATGTATGTATATATTTTTTATAGGTTCGTGAATCAACCCGTGGCCAGGTCTTATTTTTTGACGAAGTAAAAATATGTGAAAGTGAGTTATAGTCCCACTTTTAAAATCTATTATTTTTTGGGATGAGAATACATGCAGTTTTATAAATGTTTTACAAAAAAGACACAAGTAATCGAAATTACATTCTATGTTGAATTATCGAACCGAATATGCTCCTTTTTAGTTTGGTAGCCTAAGAATTGGTGTTTATTATAATATACACCAATTGATGCGAATCCTAAAGATAGATCTATTTGACCCAACAAGCCTCATCCGAGTTACGGATGCTTTACTACTTCGATTTATCATATCCGATGAGAGTCCCGGAATGATAGGGATATTCTATATGCATCATGTTAACGTCAGTTACCAGGTGTTCATCATATGAATGATTTTTATACAGATTGCTATATGCATGCATGTTGTTTACGAGAAATGGAAATATGAAATCTTGTGGTCTATTATTACGATTTGATAAATATATAGGTTAAACCTATAACTCACCAACATTTTTGTTGACGTTTAAAGCATGTTTATTCTCAGGTAATTATTAAGAGCTTCCGCTGTTGTATGCTAAATAAAGACAGGAATTGGAGTCTGCATGCTTGTATAATATTGTTTAAAAACTGCATTCGGAGACTTAAGTTGTTGTGTAATATTATTGTAAACCATTATGAAATGGTCGTGTGTAAATGCTATATTTTAGATTATCACTAATTGATAATCTTCGTGATGCTTTTAAACCTTTATCGATAAAATATAGGTTATGGTTTGTTTTAAAAATAGAATGCAGTCTTTGAAAAACGTCTCATATAGAGGTCAAAACCTCGCAACGAAACCAATTAATATGAAACGTTTATAATCGATATGAATGGGTCATTTCAGTTGGTATCTGAGCGTTGGTCTTAGAGAAGTAGAAATTTGAATTAGTGTGTCTTATCGAGTTTGTTAGGATGCATTAGTGAGTCTAGACTTCGACTGTGTTTTCTTTAAAAAAGGATTGCTTAACACTTTTTGTTGGAAACTATATATTGTTAACATATAAATATTATGTGATATATTAATCTCTTAACGTGTTTGATATTGTGTGATAGATGTCTACCTCTAGTACAAATCCCATCGAATCACCTAATAATAATGAAGAGTCAAATATATTTTGGGAAGATTCACCAATTCCCGAAGAGGAACCGGAAGAAGAGGAACTGGAAGAAGAGGAATCGGAAGAAGAGGAACCGGAAGAAGAGGAACCGGAAGAAGAAGAACCGGAAGAAGAAGAAGTTCCGGGGGAGGAAATATTAAAAACTACAAAACAGTTAAATAAAAGAAAATCATCAACAAAAGGACCAAAGTTAAAAATGGTTTGTGGTGTCTCCGCTGAGGAGGAAAAATATTCCGAAGATTACCAATTTTCTGATGAATCGGATCCCGATGAGGATTCCGACGATGTTATAGATTTTACCCCGACCCAATTTAATGAAGCAAAAGAAAACAATAAGGGAAAAGCCATAAAAATAGAAAAACTCGATCCCAAATCTGATGAACTCTATCGTAAACACCCGTATTTCTTAAATTTCAACTATAAGCCGTGAACATCTAGACCACCAGGTTTTTCTAAACCATTTGTGAAAACGATGACTCGTATTAGAGGAGCACCATATATCCCTAGGAAATTAGCCAAACGAAACAAGTCCGAAGAGGAAGAAACAAGTGAGTCGGAATAAAGAGTTGTAATCATGCTGTGTAATATATGTATTGTAGTATGCTTGCACTTTTATGTTCTATGTAAAAATTACTTGTATTGTTTGTTAATTATCTTTTATGAATCTAATCCTTGTTTATTTTACAGTATAAAAAACACAAAATGGACGTTAAGGATAGACAACCGAATATTTTAGAAGACCTACCAGGGGATATGATTGATGAAATCGTGTCTAGAGTCTGTCAGAATTCTTCGGCACAATTATTTATGACGAAATTAGTTTGTCGAACATTTGAAAGATGTTCCAGGCATACCTTAGTTTATAAAGGCTTTCCTTTGATAGATGGGGTATATCACATTGGGGAGACCTTAAGTTACGTCGTGTTTTCTTTAAAGCATTAAGTCCGGGGACCCCAAATGCAATTTTACACTACGAGTTGAGAGCCTATTTTGACTCCACATATCCCAACATAGGACTTCATTCTTTAGAAAGAGCATCCAACATGCAACTTAAAAAAGTATGTTATGTTTACGGATTAGTGATGTGCGCTTCTCACCAAATTGAGAAAAAAGAACATCGGATTGCAACTGTTAAATAAAACATTCCCACAAGTAACGGATTCAGTAGTTGAAGTGAGAGAAAAGGTTTTTAGATTGCTACGGTGCTGTTGGGCATTACGTAACCCTCACCCTTTTGACGACATTACAACATGCTGTCTAGCCAACGGCCACAACGGTTATTCTCCACAAGACCAAGGATGGGAAATAATATTAGTAAAACCAGAATGCATGACTTGTTTCTGGACTTATGAATTACGTGTTTTTATTGCCTTTGTTGAACGACTTGCGTATTAACTAGAATTGTCTTCACAACTACCTTGTATCAAAGTCATTGTGTGCTATATTTCATCCTGTATGTAAAATAGTGGTATTGTATGTTTGTAAAATATTGTATAAAAGTTTGAACGCGAATTATTATTATCAGTGTTTCATATAGAATGGTAGTAGTTGAATTGTATATTAGCTACTATGTATGAACTTAACGGGTAGGTATTACCCGAATTAAAACTTAAAAACGTTAATATGAAGAAAAAGCTTTTATAAATGAGTTCATATTATGCTACGAAATACTATTGACTACTCTTAATAATCTATATGATTAACTTAATTGTTTTGGCTATTTTTGAAGGAAATGGTACCGATTACTCGTCAGAATTTGAACATGAACGAGGAAGACTTCAGTGTTTTCCTTGCAGCAAACATAGCCACAGTACAGGCTGCGATACAAAACAACAATAACTCTAAATCTAGCCATGGAACTAACGCCACAAGAACTCGTGTAGGATGCTCCTACAAAGAATTCGCTGCCCGCAAACCTTTGGAATTTGATGGAACTGAAGGACCAATTGGATTGAAACGGTGGACCGAGAAGGTCGAATTGGTGTTTGCTATAAGTAAATGTACCGAAGAAGATAGGGTGAAGTACGCTACGCATACCTTCACAGGTACTGCGTTAACATGGTGGAACACCTATCTTGAGCAGGTGGGACAAGATACTGCTTACGCACTACCGTGGTCAGCATTCAAACAGATGATGACTGAGCAGTACCGTCCCAGAAACGAGGTCAATAAGCTCAAAGTAGAGCTTAGAGGATTACAAGCGCAAGGATTTGATATTACCACATACGAACGATGATTCACAGAATTGTGCCTATTGTGTCCAAGAGTGTTCGAAGACGAAGAAGGGAAGAACGACGCATTTGTAAAAGGGTTACCAGAAAGGATTCAAAAAGATGTGAGTTCAAACGATCCCACCTCCATACAAAAGGCAAGTCGAATGGCTCATAAGCTAGTGAACCAGATTGAAGGAAGAATTAAAGAACAGGTAGCCGAGGAAGCCAACGTGAAATAAGCCAAGAGAAAGTGGGAGGAACACAGTGACAAGAGTCACCAATACAACAAAAACAATCACAACTACAATCGCAACAACTATCCCAACAACCGCAACATCAATCACAACAACAACAATTGCAATCCCAACAACAACTACAACAAACGTCCCAACAACAACTACAATAACCGTCCCAACAACAATAACAACAACAACAACAATCCCAACAACAATCTCAATAACAACAATGGCAACAATCAGAAAACTCCATGCTATAGGTGTGAAGGATATCATCCGGGTAAATATTGTAGGGTTGTATGTACCAAATGTAATAGAACGGGTCATGGTCCGACAAAGTGTGAAGCTTATGGACCAGCGGTTAAAGGAACAAATATTGCCCACATTACTTGTTTCGGATGCGGGAAGAAGTGCCACTACAAAACTATGTGCCCAAATCAGGAAAATAATAATGGGCAAAGCCGTGGAAGAGTTTTTAACATTAATACGGAGGAAGCACAGGAAGACCCGGGGCTTGTTACGGTTATGTTTCTTATCGATGAAAAACCTGCTTATGTTTTATTTGATTTGGGTGAGGATAAAAGCTATATGAGTAGAGATTTTTGTGCCAAATTAAATGGTCCATTGATGCCTATGAATAATAAATTTTTACTCGAATTAGCAAACGGTAAATTAATTTCAGCAGATAAAATATGTCGAAATTGAGAAATTAAACTGGTTAGCGAAACGTTTAAGATTGATTTGATACCAGTAGAGTTAGGGAGTTTTGATGTGATAATTGGCATGGACTGGTTGAAAAAGGAGAGAGCAGAGATCGTATGTTACAAAAATGCAATTTGCATTGTAAGAGAAAAAGGAAAAACCCTTAATGGTGTACGGAGAAAAGAGCACACGTCGAGAAAGTACAAACTGAAGAAAAGAACATCAATGATATTCCCGTCGCAAAATAATTTCCCGATGTATTTCTGAAAGAATTACCGGGACTACCTCCATACCGACCCGTTGAATTTCAAATAGACCTTTTACCGGGAGCTGCACCAATAGCTCGTGCTCCATACAGACTCGCACCTAGCGAAATGAAGAAACTCCAAAGTCAATTACAAGAACTTTTGAAACGTGGTTTCATTCGACCAAGCACATCACCATGGGGAGCTCCTGTTTTGTTTGTTAAAAAGAAGGATGGTACATTCAGGTTGTGTATCGACTACTGAGAGTTGAACAAACTTACCATCAAGAACCGTTATCTACTACCGAGAATCGACGACTTATTTGATCATCTATAAGGGTCGTCGGTTTATTCGAAGATCGATTTACGTTCTGGGTATCATCAAATGCGGGTGAAGGAGGATGATATTCCGAAGACTGCTTTTAGAACACGTTACGGTGATTATGAGTTTATGGTTATGCCGTTTGGTTTGACTAACGCACCAGCTGTGTTCATAGACCTCATGAACCAAGTGTGTGGGCCATATCTTGACAAGTTTGTCATTGTTTTCATCGATAACATACTTATTTACTCAAAGAATGAACAAGAGAACGAAGAACATTTGATAAAAGTGCTAGAATTGTTGAGGAAGGAAAAACTGTACACTAAGTTTTCAAAGTGTGCATTTTGGTTAGAAGAAGTTCAATTCCTCAGTCATGTTGTGAATAAAGAAGGTATTCAGGTTGATCCAACAAAGATTGAAACTGTTGAAAACTGGGAAACCCCGAAAACTCAGAAGCATATACGCCAATTTTTAGGATTGGCTGGTTACTACAGAAGATTCATCCAAGATTTTTCAAAAATAGCAAAACCCTTGACTGCATTAACGTATAAAGGGAAGAAATTTGAATGGAAGGATGAACAAGAGAAAGTGTTTCGACTATTGAAGAAAAAGCTAACTACGACACCTATATTGTCATTGCCCGAAGGGAATGACGACTTTGTGATTTATTTTGACGCATCAAAGCAAGGTCTCGGTTGTGTATTAATGCAACGAACAAAGGTAATTGCCTATGCGTCTAGACAATTGAAGATTCACGAGGAAAATTATACGACTCACGATTTGGAATTGGGCGTTGTTGTTTTTGCATTAAAGACATGGAGGCACTACTTATATGGGGTTAAAAGTATTATATATACCGACCACAAAAGTCTCCAACATATATTTGATCAGAAACAACTGAACATGAGGCAGCGTAGGTGGATTGAATTGTTGAATGATTACGATTTTGAGATTCGTTATCACCCGGGGAAGGCGAATGTGGTAGTCGACGCTTTGAGTAAAAAGGACAGAGAACCTATGCGGGTAAAAGCTATGAATATAATTATTCGTACTAACCTTACTACTCAAATAAAGGAGGCGCAACAGGGAGTTTTAAAAAAGGGAAATTTGAAGAATGAAATACCCAAAGGATCGGAGAAACATCTTAATATTCGGGAAGACAGAACCCGGTATAGAGCTGAAAGAATTTGGGTACTAAAGTTTGGAGATGTGAGAGAAATGGTACTTAAGGAAGCACATAAAACTAGATACTCAATACATCCTGGAGCGGGGAAGATGTATAAAGATCTCAAGAAACACTTTTGGTGGCCGGGTATGAATGCCGATATTGCTAAATACGTAGGAGAATGTTTGACGTGTTCTAAGGTCAAATCTGAACATCAAAAACCATCAGGTCTACTTCAACAACCCGAAATCTCGGAATGGAAATAGGAAAACATTACCATGGATTTCATTACTAAATTGCCAAGGACTACAAATGGTTATGATACTATTTGGGTAATAGTCGATTGTCTCACCAAGTCAGCACACTTTCTGCAAATGAGAGAAGATGACAAAATGGAGAAGTTAGCACGACTATACTTAAAGGAAGTCTTCTCCAAACATGGAATACCAGTCTCTATTATCTCTGATAGGGATGGCAGATTTGTTTCAAGATTCTGGCAGACATTGCAACAAGCATTGGGGACTCGTCTAGACATGAGTACTGCCTATCATCCACACACTGATGGGCAGAGTGAAAGGACAATACAGACACTTGAAGACATGCTACGAGCATGTGTCATTGATTTTGGGAACAGTTGCGATCGACATCTACCGTTAGCAGAATTTTCCTACAACAACAGTTACCACTCGAGTATTGAGGCGGCACCATTTGAGGCACTTTATGGTAGAAAGTTTAGGTCTCTGATTTGTTGGAGTGAGGTAGGGGATAGAAAAATTACGGGTCCATAGATAATCTAAGAAACTACCTAGAAAATTATTCAAATTCAACAACGATTGAAAACCGCCCAGAGTCGACAAAAGAGCTACGCAGACAGTAAAAGAAAATGGATAGAATTTGAAATTGGAGAGATGGTCATGCTTAAGGTTTCACCTTGGAAAGGCATTGTTCGATTTGATAAACGGGGGAAACTGAATCCAAGGTACATTGGACCATTCAAGATTATAGATCGTGTCAGACCAGTAGCTTACCGACTGGAATTACCACCACAACTCGTCGGCGTACATAATACTTTTCACGTCTCGAATATGAAGAAATGCTTAGCCAAAGAAGATCTCACTCTTCCTTTAGATGAAATCTAAATCAATGAAAAACTTCTATTCATTGAAGAACCCGTTGAAATAATGGATCGTGAGGTTAAAAGACTTAAGCAAAATAAAATACCAATCATTAAGGTTCGATGGAATGCTGAAATACCCACACTTATTTCCAGAAGATGCATCAACACCTCCAACCGCTTAAAATTTTGGGACGAAATTTATTTAACGGCTAGGTACTGTAGTGACCCGAACTTTTCCATGATTATATATTAAATGAAAACTATATTTACATGATTAAATGTTTCCAACATGTTAAGCAATCAAACTTGTTAAGACTTGATTAATTGAAATGAGTTTCATGTAGAGAATTTGTAGTGACCCGAACTATTCCATGATTATATATTAAATGAAATTGATATCTACATGATTAAATGTTTCCAACATGTTAAGTAATCAAACTTGTTAAGACTTGATTAATTGAAATAGGTTTCATGTAGACAATTGACCACCCAAGTTGACCGGTGATTCACGAACGTTAGAAATTTGTAAAAACTACTTGATGATATATATATGGATGTATATATAGTTAACATGAGATTATGATAAGTAAGCATCTCATAAAGTAAATTAACAATAAGTTATATACATAAAAATGAGACTATTGAATCAAGAAACTCGAAACGATATACATAACAGTTATCGTTATAATAACGTCTTACTAAATACATATGTATCATATTAAGATATTAACACACCATGTTTAACATGATAAAATGATAATTCAATATATCATTAAGTGTATTAACAATGAACTACATATGTAAAATAAGACTATTAACTTAAGGATTTCGAAACAAGCTATATATGTAATGATTATCGTTGTAACGACGTTTTAATATATATATATATATATATATATATATATATATATATATATATATATATATATATATATATATATATATATATATATATATATATATATATATATATATATATATATATATATATATATATATATATATATATATATATTGTATTAAGATATATTCATACACCATGTTATCATGATAATATGATAATTTAACATCTCATTAGATATAATAAACAATTGGTTAACTACATTAAATGAGATCGTGAACTTAAAGGTTTCAAAACAACACTTACATGTAACGACTAACGATGACTTAACGACTCAGTTAAAATGTATATACACGTAGTGTATTAAGATGTATTAATACACTTTTGGAAGACTTCAAGACACATATCAAAGTACTTCTACTTAACAAAAATGCTTACAATTCCATTCTCATTCATTTTAATCAACAATTCTACTCGTACTCATCCGTATTCGTACTCGTATAATACCCAGCTTCTAGATGTATTTACTATTAGTATATACACTCCAATGATCAGCTCTTAGCAGCCTTAATGAGTCACCTAAACATGTGGGAACCATCATTTAACATCTATTATGAAATATCTAACAAAAATACAAACTAATGGAGCCTATATGGAGACTCCATATTCACGTGATTCTTCATTTACCACAAACACTTTCATTTTCCAACTTTTATACATCAAATTTATCTCTCTCAAGTTTTCTCTCATTGTTCTAAGGGTTCTTCATCATCTTCATCATAATCTAGCTCAATCTAGCTCAATCTAGCTCAATCTAGCTAACCTATATCAACTTACAAAACAACTACTCAAGAACACACCAACAACACATTCAAGTTTGCAAGTTTACTTCCAAGCTTTCTAATCCATTTCAAGTAATCATCCAAGATCAAGAAACCTTTGTTATTTACAGTAGGTTATCTCTCTAATTCAAGGTAATACTCATATTCAAACTTTGATTCAATTTCTATAACTATAACAATCTTAATTCGAGTAGAAATCTTACTTGAACTTGTTTACGTGTCATGATTCTACTTCAAGAACTTTCAAGCCATCCAAGAATCCTTTAAAGCTAGATCATTTCTTGTCACTTCCAGTAGGTTTACCTACTAGACTTGAGGTAGTAATGATGTTCATAACATCATTCGATTCATATATATATATATATATATATATATATATATATATATATATATATATATATATATATATATATATATAACTATCTTATTTGAAGATTTAAACTTGTAATCACTAGAACATAGTTTAGTTAATTCTAAACTTGTTCGCAAACAAAGTTAATTATTCTAACTTAACTTTTAAAATCAACTAAAGACATGTTCTATATCTATATGATATGCTAACTTAATGATTTAAAACCTGGAAACACGAAGAACACCGTAAAACTGGACATACGCCGTCGTAGTGAAACCGGGGACTGTTTTGGGTTCGATAATTAAAAACTATGATAAACTTTGATTTAAAATTTTTTCTTTTAGGAAAATGATTTTTCTTATGAACATGAAAGTATATCCAAAAATCATGGTTAAACTCAAAGTGGAAGTATGTTTTTCAAAATGGTCATCAAGATGTCATTCTTTCGACTGAAATGACTACCTCTTACAAAAATGACTTGTAACCTGTAACTCTGACTATAAACCATTATATTTCTGTTTAGTTTCATAAATTCAAGTTTGATACGAAACCATAGCAACTGGATTCACTCAAAACGGATTTAAAACGAAGAAATGATGGGTAAAACAAAACTGGTAAAAATTACTAGTTTTAGCTACGTGAAACTTTGTAACAAATCTATACTAACCATAATTTAACTAACTATATTGTATTGTACATGTATTCTAACATATATTATGTAATCTTGATAGACCATAGACACGTATACAATGTTTTGACATATCATATCGACGTCATATATATATATATATATATATATATATATATATATATATATATATATATATATATATATATATATATATATATATATATATATATATATATTATTTAGAACAACCATAGACACTCTATATGCGTTAATGATCGAGTTAGCTATACAGGTTTGAGGTTGATTTCAAAATAATATTTGAGTTGTGATCGAGTCTGAGACTTGTATACACTGGGTCGTGGATTGATTCGAGATATTATATTGATTTATTTCTGTACTACTAACTGTGTACAACTAATTGTGGACTACTAACGTTGGACGGTTAACTTAACAAACTTAAATCGTTAAAATATAATAAAATATTGTATGAATATATTTCTATCATACTTTGATATATGTATATATTTGTTATAGATTCGTGAACCTACCAGTGGCAAAGTGTTATTTTTCGACGAAGGAAAAATCTGTGAAAGTGAGTTATAGTCCCACTTTTAAATCTATCATTTTTGGGATGAGAATACATGCAGTTTTATAAATGTTTTACAAAATAGACACAAGTACGTGAAACTACATTTTATGGTTGAATGATAAAGCCGAATATGCCCCTTTTCGCTTGGTAGCCTAAGAATTAGTGAACCAGTCCACTAATTGACGCGAATCCTAAATATAAATCTATTGGGCCCAACAAGCCCCATCTGTTGTTGCCGATGCTTTAGTACTTCGAAAATTATCATGTTCGAAGGATGTCCCAGAATGATGGGGATATTCTATATGCATCTTGTTAATGTCGGTTACCAGGTGTTCACCATATGAATGATTTCTATGCAGATTACTATTATACATGCATGTTGTTATGAGAAATAGAAATATGAAATCTTGTAGTCTATTAATATGATTTGATAAATATATAGGATAAACCTATAACTCCCCAACATTTTTGTTGACGTTTTAAGCATGTTTATTCTCAGGTGATTGTTAAGAGCTTTCGATGTTGCATACTTGTATGATATTGTTTAAAAACTGCATTCAAGAACTTATTTTGATGTAACATATTATCATTGTAAACCATTATGTAATGGTCTTGTGTAAACGATATATTGTAGATTATCATTACTTGATAATCTATGTAATGCTTTTAAACCTTTATCGATAAAATAAAGGTTATGGTTTGTTTTAAAATCGAATGCAGTCTTTGAAAAATGTCTCATATAGAGGTCAAAACCTCGCAACGAAACCAATTAATATGAAACGTTTATAATCGATATGAACGGGACATTTCAGTTGGTATCCGAGCGTTGGTCTTAGAGAACCGGAAATTGCATTAGTATGTCTTATCGAGTTTGTTAGGATGCATTAGTGAGTCTGGACTTTGACCGTGTTTTTCTTTAAAAACTATTGCTTACCAATTTTTGTTGGAAACTATATATTATTAACATGTAAATATTATGTGATATATTAATCTCTTAACGTGTTTGATATTGTGTGATAGATGTCTACCTCTAGTACAAATCTCATCGACTCACCTAATAATAATGAAGAGTCGAATAAATTTTGGGAAGATTCACAAATTTTCGAAGAGGAACCGGAAGAAGAGGAACCGGAAGAGGAGGAACCGGAAGAGGAGGAACCGGAAGAAGAAATATTAAAAACTACAGAAAAACGGTTAAATAAAAGAAAATCTTCAACCAATGGTCCAAAATTAAAAATGGTTTGTGGTGTCTACGACGAGGAGGAAAAATATTGGGAAAACTATCAATTTTCTGATGAATCGGATCCCGATGAGGATTCCGATGATGTTATAGAAATTAACCAGGTTCAATTTAATAAAGCAAAAGAAAATAATAAGGGAAAAGGTATCAAAATAGAGAAACCTGATTCCAACCCCGATAAACTTTATGTGTATCGTAAACACCCGTATTTCTTAAATTTTAACAATAACCCGGGAACATCTAGACCACCAGGTTTTTTAAACCATTTGTAAAAACGACGGCTCGTATTAGAGCAGCACCATATATCCATAGGAAATTATCCAAATGAAATAAGTCCGAAGAGGAAGAAACAAGTGAGTCGGAATAAAGAGTTGTAATCATGCTGTGTAATATATGTATTGTAGTATGCTTGCACTTTTATGTTCTAGGTAAAAATTGCTTGTATTGTTTGTTAATTATCTTTTACAAATCTAATTCTTGTTTATTTTACCGTATAAAAAACACAAAATGGATGTTAAGGATAGACAACCGAATATTTTAGAAGACCTACCAGGGGATATGATTGATGAAATCTTGTCTAGAGTCGGTCAGAATTCTTCGGCACAATTATTTATGACGAAATTAGTTTGTCGAACATTTGAAAGACGTTCCAGGCATACCTTAGTTTATAAAGTCTTTCCTTTGATAGATGGGGTATATCACATTGGGGATACCTTAAGTGACGTCATGTTTTCTTTAAAGCATTAAGTCCGGGGAAACCCAAATGCAATTTTACGCTACGGGACGAGAGCCTATTTTGACTCCACATATCCCAACATAGGACTTCGTGCATTAGAAAGAGCTTCAAACATGCAATTTAAAGAAGCATGTTATGTTTACGGGTTAGCAATGTTCGCTTCTCACCAAATTGAGAAAAAGAACATCGGGTTGCAACTTCTAAATAAAACTTCCCACAAGTGACGGATTCAGTAGTTGGGGTAAGAAATAAGATTTTTAGACTTTTACGAGGCTGTTGGGCATTACGTAACTCCCGTCCTTTTGATGACATTACGACATGTTGTCTAGCCAACGGCCACAACGGTTACGTTCCACAAGACCAAGGGTGGGAAATAGTATTAGTACAACCTGAATGCATGACTTGTTTCTGGACCTTTGAATTACGTTTCTTTATTGCTTTTGCTGAACGACTTGCGCTTAACTAGAATTGTCTTCACAACTGCCTTGTATTAAAGTTATTTGCTATATTTCACGCATATATATAAAATAGCGGTATTGTAAGTTTGTACAATATTGTATAAAAGTTTGAACGCGAAATTTTATTGTAATAAGTTTTTCATATAGAATTGTAGTAGTTGAATTTTATATTAGCTACTAAGTATGAACTTAACGGGTAGGTAGTACCCGAATTAAAATTATAAAACGCTAATATGAAGAAAAAACTTTTATAAATGAGTTCATATTATGCTACGAAATACTATTGACTACTCTTAATATTCTATATCATTAACTTAATGCTTTTGGCTATTTTTGAAGGAAATGGCACCGACTACTCGTCAGAATTTGAACATAAACGAGGAAGACTTCCGTGTTTTCCTTGCAGCAAACATAGCCACAGTACAAGCTGTGATACCAAACAACAATAATACTGAATCCTGCAATGGAAATAATGCCACCAGAAATCCTATAGGGTGCTTCTACAAAGAATTCACTGCCTGCAAACCTTCGGAATTTAATGGAACCGAAGGACCAATCGGATTGAAACGGTAGACCGAGAAGGTCGAATCGGTGTTTGCCATAAGTAAGTGTACTGAAGGTGACACGGTGAAGTACGCTACGCATACCTTCACAGGTACTATGTTAACATGGTGGAACACCTATCTCGAACAGGTGGGATAAGATACTGCTTATGCACTACCGTGGTGAGCATTCAAACACATGATGACTGAGCAGTACCGACCCAGAAATGAGATCAATAAGCTCAAAGTAGAGCTTAGAGGATTACGAGTGCAAGGATTCGTTATTACCACGTACGAACGACGATTCACATAATTGTGCCTATTGTGTCCAAGAGTGTTCTAAGATGAAGAAGAGAAGATTGACGCATTTGTAAAAGGGTTACCAGAAAGAATTCAGGAGGATGTGAGTTCAAACGAACCCTCTTCCATACAAAAGGCAAGTCGAATGGCTCACAAAATAGTGAAGCAGATTGAGGGTAGGATTAAGAAGCAGGAGGCCGAAGAAGCCAACATGAAACAAGTCAAGAGAAAGTGAGAGGAAAACAGTGACAAAAGTCACCAATACAACAACAACAACAATTACAACCACAATCGCAACAACTATCCCAACAACCGCAACATCAATCGCAACAACAACAACCGCAATCCTAACAACAACTATAACAAACGCCCTAACAATAATAACTACAACAAACGCCCCAATAATAACAACAACCACAACAACAATCCCAACAATAATTTCAATAACAACAATGGTAACAGCAATCAGAAACAGCCATGCCAAAGGTATGAAGAGAACCACCAGAATGGGTTTTGCACGACATTTTGCACCAAGTGTAAAAGAAATGGTCATGGTGCGACGAAGTGTGGGGTCTACGGCCCAATGAATAACAGATTTAAAAGAATAGATAATGTCAGAACAAATAATGCTGCCATAGTTTGTTTTGGATGTGGAAAACTGAGCCACTTTAGTAGAAATTGCCCGAATCAGGGGAATACTAATGTGCAGGGCCACGGAAGAGTTTTCAATATTAATACGACAGAAGCGCAGGAAGACCCGAAGCTTGTTACGGGTACGTTTCTTATTGACAATAAATCTGCTTATGTTTTATTTGATTCGGGGGTGGATAGAAGCTATATGAGTAGAGATTTTTGTGCTAAATTAAGTTTCCCACTGACGCCTTTGGATAATAAATTTTTACTCGAATTAGCAAACGGTGAATTAATTATAGCAGATAATATATGTCAGAATCGAGAAATTAAACTGGTTAGCGAAACGTTTAAGATTGATTTGATACCAATAGAGTTAGGAAGTTTTGATGTGATAATTGGCATGGACTGATTAAAAGAGGTGAAAGCAGAGATCGTTTGTTACAAAAATGCGATTCACATTATGCTCGAAAAGAGAAAACCCTTAATGGTGTACGGAGAAAAGAGCAACGCGAAGTTAAATCTTATTAGTAACCTGAAGGCGCAAAAGCTAATAAGAAAAGGTTGCTATGCCGTTCTAGCACACGTCGAGAAAGTTAATTTCGAAGAAAAGAACATCAATGATGTTCCCGTCGCAAAAGAATTTCCCGACGTATTCCCGAAGGAATTACCGGGACTACCTCCACATCGATCCGTTGAATTTCAAATAGATCTTGTACCGGGAGCTGCACCAATAGCTCGTGCTCCTTACAAACTTGCACCTAGCGAAATGAAAGAATTATGAAGTCAATTACAAGAACTTCTAGAGCATGGTTCATTCGACCAAGCACATCACCGTGGGGAGCTCCTGTTTTGTTTGTCAAAAAGAAGGATGGTACATTCAGGTTATGTATCAACTACCGAGAGTTGAACAAATTTACCATTAAGAACCGTTATCTACTACCAAAAATCGAAGACTTATTTGATCAACTACAAGGTGAAATGTCCCGTTCATATTGATTATAAATGTTTCATATTAATTGATTTCGTTGCGAGGTTTTGACCTCTATATGAGACGTTTTTCAAAGGCTGCATTCGATTTTAAAACAAACCATAACTTTTAAAATATTACAATGATTATCAAATAATGATAATCTAAAATATAGCGTTTTCACACGACCATTACATAATGGTTTACAATAATATTACACATCAATATATGCATTCGAATGCAGTTTTTAAATAATATTATACAAGCATGGACTCTAAATCTTGTCCTTAATTTAATATGCAACAGCGGAAGCTCTTAACAATCACCTGAGAATAAACATGCTTAAAACGTCAAAAAAAAATGTTGGTGAGTTATAGGTTTAACCTATATATTTATCAAATTGTAATAATAGACCACAAGATTTCATTTCTCATAAATACACATCTCGTATCAGGCATTTTGCAAACTCTATAGTGATAAAAATCATTCATATGGTGAACACCTGGTAACCGACCTTAACAAGATGCATATAGAATATCCCCTATCAATCAGGGACTCCCTTCGGACAAGATAAATTCGAAGTACTAAAGCATCTGGTACTTTGGATGGGGTTTGTTGAGCCCAATAGAACATGTGTTTTGTTGATTTTAAAAGTCAAGTTATGAGGATTAACTTTGTTTGTGAACAAGTTTAGAATTAACTAAACTATGTTCTAGTGATTACATGTTCAAATCTTCGAATAAGATAGTTTTATATATATGAATCGAATGATGTTATGAACATCATTACTACCTCAAGTTTAGTAGGTAAACCTACTGGAAGTGACAAAAATTGATCTAGCTTCAAAGAATTCTTGGATGGCTTGAAAGTTTTTGAAGTAGAATCATGACATGAAAACAAGTTCAAGTAAGATTTCCACTCGAAATAAGATTGTTATAGTTATAGAAATTGAATTAAAGTTTGGATATGAGTATTACCTTGTATTAGAAAGATATATTACTGTAAATAAGAAAGATTTCTTGAGGTTGGATGATCACTTGAAATGGATTTGCAAGATTGGAAGTAAGCTAGTAAACTTGAAAGTGTTCTTGATTTTATGAAACCAGAACTTATAGAATTTATGAAGAACACTTAGAACTTGAAGATAGAACTTAAGAGAGATCAATTAGATGAAGAAAATTGAAGAATGAAAGTGTTTGTAGGTGTTTTTAGTCGTTGGTATATGGATTAGATATAAAGGATGTGTAAGTTTGTTTTCATATAAATAATTCATGAATGATTTATAATATTTTTTGTAATTTTGTGAGATATTTCAAGCTAGTTGCCAAATGATGTTTCCCACATGTTTAGGTGACTCACAAGGGCTGCTAATAGCTGATCATTGAAGTGTATATATCAATAGTAAATACATCTAGAAGCTGTGTATTGTACGAGTACGAATACGGGTACATACGAGTAGAACTGTCGATGAAAATGAATGAGGATGTAATTGTAAGCATTTTTGTTAAGTAGAAGTACTTTGATATGTGTCTTGAAGTCTTTCAAAAGTGTACAAATACATCTTAATACACTACATGTATATACATTTTAACTGAGTCGTTAAGTCATCATTAGTCGTTACATGTAAGTGTTGTTTTGAAACCTTTAAGTTAACGATCTTAATTAATGTTGTTAACCCATTATTTATTATATCTAATGAGATGTTAAATTATTACATTATCATGATATTATGATGTATTAATATATCTTAATATGATATATATACATTAAAATGTCGTTACAACGATAATCGTTACATATATGTCTCGTTTCGAAATCCTTAAGTTAGTAGTCTTGTTTTTACATATGTAGTTCATTGTTAACATACTTAATGATATACTTAATTATCATTTTATCAGGTTAAATATAGTGTATCAATATCTTAATATGATTCATATGTATTTAGTAAGACGTTGTTATAACTATAATCGTTATATATATCATTTCGAGTTTCTTAATTCAATAATCTCATTTTTATGTATATCACTCATTGTTAATACACTTAGTAAGATACTTACTTATCATAATCTCATGTTAACCATATATATATCCATATATATATATATATATATATATATATATATATATATATATATATATATATATATATATATATATATATATATATATATATATCATCATGTAGTTTTTACAAGTTTTTAACGTTCGTGAATCGCCGGTCAACTTGGGTGGTCAATTGTCTACATGAAACTCATTTCAAATAATCAAGTCTTAACAAGTTTGATTGCTTAACATGGTTTAAACATTTAATCATGCAAATATAGTTTTCATTTAATATATAATCATGGAAAAGTTCCGGTCACTACAGTACCTACCCGTTAAATAAATTTCGTCCTGAAATTTTAAGCGGTTGAAGGTGTTGACGCGTCTTCTGGAAATAAGTGCGGGTATTCCTTCCTTATATGGTCTTCACGTTCCTAGGTGAACTCAGGTCCTCTACGAAGATTCCATCGAACCTTAACAATTGGTATCTTGTTTTGCTTAAGCCTTTTAACCTCAAGATCCATTATTTCGACGGGTTCTTCGATGAATTGAATTTTTTCATTGATTTGGATTTCGTTTAGCAGAATAGTGAGATCTTCTTCAGTAAAACATTTCTTCAAATTCGAGACGTGGAAAGTGTTATGTACAGCCGCGAGTTGTTGAGGTAACTCAAGTCGGTAAGCTACTGGTCCGACACGATCTATAATCTTGAATGGCCCGATGTATCTTGGATTTAGTTTCCCCCGTTTACCAAATCGAGCAACACCTTTCCAAGGTGAAACCTTAAGCATGACCATCTCTCAAATTTCAAATTCTATATCTTTTCTTTTAATGTCCGCGTAGCTCTTTTGTCGACTTTGGGCAGTTTTTAACCGTTGTTGAATTTGAATGATCTTCTCGGTAGTTTCTTGAATTATATCCGGACCCGTAATTTGTCTATCCCCAACTTCACTCTGACAAATTGTAGACCTGCACTTTCTACCATAAAGTGCTTCAAACGGCGCCATCTCAATATTCGAGTGGTAACTGTTGTTGTAGGAGAACTCTGCTAACGGTAGATGTCGATCCCAACTGTTTTCAAAATCAATAACACATGCTCGTAGCATGTCTTCAAGCGTTTGTATCGTCCTTTCTCTCTGCCCATCAGTTTGTAGATGATAGGCAGTACTCATGTCTAGACGAGTTCCCAATGCTTGTTGTAATGTCTGCCAAAACCTTGAAACAAATCTGCCATCCCTATCAGAGATAATAGAGATTGGTATTCCATGTCTGGAGACAACTTTCTTCAAATATAATCGCGCCAACTTCTCCATTTTATCATCTTCTCTCATTAGCAGAAAGTGTGCTGATTTGGTGAGACGATCGACTATTACCCAAATAGTATCATAACCACTTGCAGTCCTTGGCAATTTAGTAATGAAATCCATGGTAATGTTTTCCCATTTCCATTCTGGGATTTCATGTTGTTGAAGTAGACCTGATGGTTTCTGATGTTCAGCTTTGACCTTAGAACACGTCAAACATTCTCCTACATATCTCGCAATATCAGCTTTCATACCCGGCTACCAAAAATGTTTCTGGAGGTCCTTGTACATCTTTCCCGCTCCAGGATGTATTGAGTATCTGGTTTTATGTGCTTCCCCAAGTACCATTTCTCTCACATCACCAAACTTTGGTACCTAAATTCTTTCAGCTCTATACCGGGTTCCGTCTTCTCGAATATTAAGGTGTTTCTCCGATCCATTGGGTATTTCATTCTTTAAATTCCCTTCTTTTACAACTCCCTGTTGCGCCTCCTTTATTTGAGTAGTAAGGTTAGTATGAATATTTATATTCATAGCTTTTACCCGTATAGGTTCTCTGCCCTTTCTACTCAAGGCATCAGCTACCACATTCGCCTTCCTTGGGTGGTAACGAATCTCGAAATCGTAATCATTCAATAACTCAATCCACCTACGTTGCCTCATGTTCAGTTGTTTCTAATTAAATATGTGTTGGAGACTTTTGTGGTCGTATATATAATACTTTTGACCCCATATAAGTAGTGGCTCCAAGTCTTTAATGCAAAAACAACAGCGCCTAGTTCCAAATCGTGTGTCATATAATTTTGCTCGTGAATCTTCAATTGTCTAGATGCATAGGCAATTACCTTCGTTCGTTGCATTAATACATAATCGAGACCTTGCTTTGAGGCATCACAATATATTACAAAATCATCATTCCCTTTAGGCAATGACAATATAGGTGCCGTAGTTAACTTTTTCTTCAACAATTGAAATACTTTTTCTTGTTCATCCTTCCATTCAAATTTCTTCCCTTTATGCTTTAATGCAGTCAAGGGTTTTACTATTTTGGAAAAATCTTGGATGAATCTTCTGTAGTAACTAGCTAGTCCTAAAAATTGGCGTATGTGTTTCGGAGTTTTCAGGGATTCCCATATTTCAACGGTTTCAATCTTTGCTGGATCCATCTGAATACCTTCTTTGTTCACTATGTGACCGAGGAATTGAACTTCTTCCAACCAAAATACACACTTTGAAAACTTAGCGTACAGTTTTTCTTTCCTCAACAACTCTAGCACTTTTCTCAAATGTTCTTCGTGCTTTTGCTCATTCTTTGAGTAAATAAGTATGTCATCGATGAAAACAATGATAAACTTATCAAGATATGGTCCACACACTCGGTTCATGAGATCCATGAACACGGCTGGTGCATTAGTTAAACCAAACGGCATGACCATATACTCATAATGACTGTAACGCATTCTAAAAGAAGTTTTTGGAATATCATCCTCCTTCACCCGCATTTGATGATACCCAGAACGTAAATCGATCTTTGAATAAACCGACGAGCCTTGTAGTTGATTAAATAAGTCGTCGATTCTCGGTAGTGGATAACAGTTCTTGATGGTAAGTTTGTTCAACTCTCGGTAGTCGATACACAACCTGAATGTACCATCCTTCTTTTTGACAAACAAAACAGCAGCTCCCCAAGGTGATGTGCATGGTCGAATGAAACCACGCTCTAAAAGTTCTTGTAATAGGCTTTGGAGTTCCTTCATTTCACTGGGTGTGAGTCTGTATGGAGCACGATCTTTGGTGTGGCTCCTGGTACAAGATCTATTTGAAATTCAACGGATCGGTGTGGAGGTAGTCCCGGTAATTCTTTCGGAAATACATCGGGAAATTCTTTTGCGATGGGAACATCATTGATATTCTTTTCTTCGGTTTGTACTTTCTCGACATGTGCTTAAACAACATAGCAACCTTTTCTTATTAGCTTTTGCGCCTTCAAATTACTAATAAGATTTAGCTTCGCGTTGCTCTTTTCTCCGTACACCATTAAGGGTTTTCCTTTTTGCCGTACAATGCGAATTGCATTTTTGTAACATACAATCTCTACTCTCTCCTTTTTCAACCAGTCCATGCCAATTATCACATCAAAACTTCCTAACTCTACTGGTATCAAATCAATCTTATATGTTTCGCTAACCAGTTTAATTTCTCGATTCCGACATATATTATCTGCTGTAATTAATTTACCGTTTGCTAATTCGAGTAAAAATTTATTATCCAAAGGCGTCAGTGGATAACTTAATTTAGCACAAAAATCTCTACTCATATAGCTTCTATCCACACCCGAATCAAATAAAACATAAGCAGATGTATTGTCAATAAGAAACGTACCCGTAACAAGCTCCGGGTCTTCCTGCGCTTCTGTCACATTAACATTGAAAACTCTTCCGTGGCCTTGCCCATTAGTATTCCCTTGGTTTGGGAAATTTCTAATAATGTGGCCCGATTTTCCACATTTATAACAAACTACGTCGGCATTATTTGTTCCGACATTATTTGTTTCTTTATTTTTGTTGTTCTTTGGTCCGTAAACCTCACATTTTGCCGCACCATGACCACTTCTCTTACTCTTGGTGCAAAATTTTGTGCAGAACACATTCGGATGGTACTCTGCACACCTGAAGCATGGTTGTTTCTGTTGTTTGTTGTTATTGAAATGATTGTTTTTGCGATTGTTATTATTGTTGGGATGGTTGTTGTTGCGGTTGTTGTTATTGTTGGGATGGTTATTGTTGCGGTTGTTGTTGCGAAATTTGGTGCGATTGAAGTTGTGATTGCTGTGTTGATTAGTAAAATTGTGACCCTTGTCACTGGTTTCTTCCCACTTTCTCTTAATTTGTTTCGTGTTGGCTTCTTCGGCCGCCGGCTCTTTAACTCTTTCCTCAATCTGATTTATGAGTTTATGATCCATTCGACTTGCCTTTTGTATGGAGGCAGGCTCGTGTGAACTTATATATTCTTGGATCCTTTCTGATAACCCTTTTACAAATGCGTCGATTTTCACCTCTTCATCTTCGAACGCACTTGGGCACAATAAACACAACTCCGTGAATCTTCGTTCGTATGTGGTAATATCGAATTCTTGTGTTCGTAATCCCTTAAGCTCTACTTTGAGCTTATTGACCTCGTTTCTGGGACGATACTGCTCAGTCATCAGATGTTTGAATGCTGACCACTGTAGTGCGTATGCAGCATCTTGTCCCACTTGCTCTAGATAGGTATTCCACCATGTTAATGCAGTACCTGTAAAGGTATGCGTATCGTACTTTACTTTGTCTTCTTCAGTACACTTACTTATGGCAAACACCGATTCAACCTTTTCAGTGCACCGTTTCAATCTGATTGGACCCTCAGTTCCATCGAATTCCAGAGGTTTACAGGCAATGAATTCTTTGTAGGAGCATCCTACAGGATTTCTTGTAGCGTTATTCGCATTGTTAGATTAAAGTTATTGTTGTTGTTTTGCATTGCATCCTATACTGCGGCTATATTTGCTGCAAGGAAAACACGTAAGTCTTCCTCGCTCATGTTCAAATTCTGACGAGTCGTCGGTGCCATTTCCTTCAAAAATAGCCCAAAAGAATTGAGTTAATCATATAGAATATTGAGAGTAGTCAATAGTATTTCGTAGCATAATATGAACTTATTTATAAAAGCTTATTCTTCATATTAGCATTTTATAGTTTTAATTCGGGTAGTACCTACCCGTTAAGTTCATTCTTAGTAGCTAATATACAATTCAACTACTACAATTCTATATGAAAAACTAATTATAATAATATTTCGCGTTCAAACTTTTATACAATATTTTACAAACTTAAAATACCGCTATTATATATATAGTATGAAATATAGCACCCAATAAATTTGATACAAAACAGTTGTGACAACAATCCTAGTTAATACGCAAGTCGTTCCGCAAAGGCAATAAAAACACGTAATTCATAAGTCCAGAAACAAGTCATGCATTCTAGTTTTACTAAGACTACTTCCCATCCTTGGTCTTGTGGAACATAACCGTTGTGGCCATTGATAAGACAACATGTTGTAACGTCTTTGATGTAGTGCGAGGTGTATACGAAATAGTTATATTTTTACTACAAAATACGATGAAATATTACACAAGTTTTATATAATTTATTTGCAAATGGGATATACCTAAACCTTGCTACAACACTATAGGTAGTGTACCTAATCGTAGAGTAGTATAGTTTTTAGTAAGTCCGGTTCGTTCCACAGGGAGACGACTTATTTTACACTATATTTTTAAACAATTATATTTGTACAAAATATATTATACATAGTAATAATATATAAAAAGGGGTTTACCGTTTAATGACCAGTTTGTCGATTTTATATTTTAAGTCACAATTAAAACCTAATGCAAAATATAAATGACGATAATTTAAGTGCATAAAATAAATAACAATATAATAATTATGCTTATTTAAATTTCCGTAACCATGATGTTTGACGTTTTGATTATAATTTATTACCCTGGGTTAATTGTTCTTTGTCCTGGATGTATTTGAAACCTATCTGGTTTTTGTCCATAATAGTTCATCGGTTATAATTATAAAATTCTCGGCAATTTTAACTTTATACCCGAAGTTAAATATTCCAACTAACTGGGGATACGAACTGTAACAAAGTCTTTATACTTTGTTTAATAAATACACCATGTTATCAACTTTGTGTAAACTAAGGTTTTAATACTTTGTTAACAATTACACCAATTACCCTTGAATGTAATCCACCCCTATTTTAATGAGTCCATTGACTATTAATCCATCCCATTGTCCGGTCAAATGAACAATTATTAGTATTTATAAATATCCCGCCTACCGTATCCGATCAAGCATATGTGGTTATATATAACTACGTCGAATTTTAAATCTCTATATTAATCAAATATAAAATCCATTAATAACCCATAGTCTCATTTCCACAAGTGTCGTTCTTTTGTCCAAACCCCAATTATGGTCCAGAGCCCAATTACCCCATCTTAATATTTAGCCTAACATCACGATTACTTCGGCTCAAATAAGCATAATAATAACTTAAGTACGAGACATTAATTTAAAAAGGAAAACATAGCTTACATTGATTATTTATCGCGTAGTGTTACATGGACAGAGCTTCGACTTCAAAACCCGTAAAATAATCTTTACATAACCCAAATCTAATATAAAACTAACCTATACTATATATATATATATATATATATATATATATATATATATATATATATATATATATATATATATATATATATATATATATATATATATATATTATTATTATAGAGGAGTATATGATATATTGTGGTGTGTTTTTTATGGCCAAACTCGTTGCTTATTTATAGATGTGGCCAGGATTTTGGCTGGATCCAGCCACATTTGATTTGTTTCCTTGCTTGTCGATGTTTTATTTAAATATATATAATATATAAATAATTTATATAATTATTTAAATATTATATTATATTCTTGTGCATAGTTGACTTGTAATTTTTGGTCCGTTGCGTCGGGCGTTGATAGTTGGCTCAGGTCCTGGTTCTGGATTTTCGAACGTCCTTTCGTACTATTTAATATCTTGTACTTTGCGTTCCGTAACTTGTACTTTTGTCATTTTTAGACGTTTCTCATCAATAAATTGAACCACTTGGATTGTATCTTGTACATTTGAGCTTTTTGGACATTTGCGTCTTCAAATCGTCATTTTCGCCTTTTGTCTTCGCACTTATTCAATATAAACGATTACAACTTAAAATAGGACAATTACAACTAAATAATTTACATATTGGGAGGATATTGTTACTAAATATATGTTCATTTGGAGCACTATCAATCTTCAAAGGGACGAGGGTTTCGTAATGCCCAACAACCCCGTAATAATCTAAAAACCTTGTTTCTTACCCCAACTATTGAATCCATCACTTGTGGGAAGGTTTTATTTAAAAGTTTTAATCCGATGTTCTTTTTCTCACTTTAGTGAGAAGCGAACATCACTAACCCGTAAGCATAACATGCTTCTTTATGTTGCATGTTAGAAGCTCTTTCTAACTCACGAAGTCCTACGTTCAGATATGTTGAGTCAAAATAGGTTCTTAACCCGTAGCGTAAAATTGCATTTGGGTTCCCCGCATTTAACGCTTTAAAGAAAATACGGTGTAACTTACGGTGTCCCCAATGTGATATACCCCATCTTTCAAATGAAAGCCTTTTATAAACTAAGGCATACCTGGAACGTTCTCCAAATGTTCTACAAACTAATTTTGCCGTAAATAATTGTGTCGACGAATTCTGACTGACTTTAAACAAGATTTCATCAATCATGTCCCCGGGTAGGTCTTCTAAAATATTTGGTTGTCTATCCTTAACGTCCATTGTGTTTTTATAATGTAAAACAGACGAGAATTAGATTCGTAAAAGATAATTATCAAATAATACAAGTAATTTTTACATACAACATGAAAGTACAAGCACACTTATATTACATATATTACACCGCACGATTACAACTCTTTATTCCGACTCACTTGTTTCTTCTTCTTCGGACTTGGTTTGTTTCACTAATTTCCTAGGGATATATGGTGCTCTCCTAATACGAGCCGTTCTTTTCACAAATGTTCTAGAAGGACCCGGTGGCTTAGATGTTCCCGAGTTATAGCTAAAACTTAAGAAATACGGGTGTTGACGGTATTTTCCATCGGGACATTTCATGTTAACATAGAGGTCATCGGGGTTGGACTCAGGTTTTTCTATTTTTATGTCTTTTCTCTTATTATTTTCTTTTGCCTTTTCAAATTTGTCGGGGTAATTTCTATAACATCATCGGAATCCTCATCGGGATCCGATTCATCGGAAAATTGGTAATCTTCCCAATATTTTGCTTCCTCGGTGGAAAACCATTGACCATTATTAATTTTTGTCCATTGGTTGAGGATTTTCTTTTATTTATCTGATTTTCAGTGGTTTCTAATATTTCTTCCCCCGAAACCTCTTCTTCTTCGGGTTCCTCTTCTTCGGGTTCCTTTTCTTCGGGTTCCTCTTCTTCCGGTTCCTCTTCTTCCGGTTCCTCTTCTTCCGGTTCCTCTTCGGGAATTTGTGAATCTTCCCAATATATATTCGACTCTTCATTATTATTAGGTGAGTTGATGAGATTTGTATTAGAGGTAGACATCTATCACACAATATCAAACATGTTAAGAGATTAATATATCACATAATATTTACATGTTAATAATATATAGTTGCCAACAAAAAAATGTTAAGCAATCGTTTTTAAAGAAAACACGGTCTAAGTCCAGACTCACTAATGCATCCTAACAATTTCGGTTAGACACACTAATGTAAATTTCTGGTTCTCTAAGACCAACGCTCGGATACCAACTGAAATGTCCCGTTCATATTGATAATAAACGTTTCATATTAATTGATTTCGTTGAGAGGTTTTGACCACTATATGAGACGTTTTTCAAAGGCTGCATTCGATTTTAAAACAAACCATAACTTTTAAAATATTACAACGATTATCAAATAATGATAATCTAAAATATTGCGTTTTCACACGACCATTACATAATGGTTTACAATAATATTACACATCAATATATGCCTTCGAATGCAGTTTTTAAACAATATTATACAAACAAGGACTCCAAATCTTGTTCTTAATTTAATATGCAACAGCGGAAGCTCTTAACAATCACCTGAGAATAAATATGCTTAAAACGTCAAAAAAAAATGTTGGTGAGGTATAGGTTTAACCTATATATTTATCAAATTGTAATAATAGACCACAAGATTTCATTTCTCATAAATACACATCTCGTATTAGGCATTTCGCAAACTGCATAGAGATAAAAATCATTCATATGATGAACACCTGGTAACCGACCTTAACAAGATGCATATAGAATATCCCCTATCATTCCGGGACTCCCTTCGGACATGATAAATTCGAAGTACTAAAGCATCCGGTACTTTGGATGGGGTTTGTTGAGCCCAATAGATCTATCTTTAGGATTCCCGTCAATTAGGGTATCTGTTACCTAATTCTTAGATTACCAGACTAAAAAGGGGCATATTCGATTTAATAATTCAACCATAGAATGTAGTTTCACGTACTTGTGTCTATTTTATAAAACATTTATAAAACTGCATGTATTCTCATCCCAAAAATATTAGATTTAAAAAGTGGGACTATAACTCACTTTCACAGATTTTTCATTTGTTGGAAATAAGACTTGGCCACTGGTCGATTCACGAACCTATAACAAATGTGTACATATATATCAAAGTATGATTTAAATATATTCACAACATTTTTATTACATTTTTATGATTTAAGTTTGTTAAGTTAGCAGTCCTCGTTAGTAACCTACAACTAGTTGTCCACAGTTAGATGTACAGAAATAAATCAATATATATTATCTTGAATCAATCCATGACCCAATGTATACACGTCTCAGGCTATATCAAAACTCAAAGTATATATATTTTTGGAATCAACCTCAACCTTGTATAGCGAACTCGAACATTACAGCATATAGAGTGTCTATGGTTGTTCCAAATAATATATATAGATGGGTCGATATGATATGTCAAAACATTGTATACGTGTCTATGGTATCCCAAGATTACATAATATATGTTAGAATACATGTATAATACAATATAAGTTAGCTAGGATATGATTAGTGTAGATTTGTTATAAAATTTTCATAGCTACAACAAGTAAAATTTTCCAATTTTGTTTTACCCATAATTTCTTCGTTTTAAATCCGTTTTGAGTGATTCAAGTTGCTATGGTTTCATAATGAACTTTAATTTATAAAACTAAACAGAAAAAGTATAAGTTTATAGTCGGAAATACAGGTTACAAGTCATTTACTAAAGAGGTAGTCATTTCCGTCGAAAGAACGACATCTTGATGACCATTTTGAAAAACATGCTTCCACTTTGTGTTTAACCATGAATTTTGGATATAGTATCATGTTTATATGTAATATCATTTTTACAGAAAACAAACTTCCAATTCAAAGATTGAGATAGTTTTTATTTTTCTAACCCAAAACAGCCTCCGGTTTCACTACGACGGCGTATGTCCGGTTTTACGGTGTTCTTCGTGTTTCCAGGTTTTAAATCATTAAGTTAGCATATCATATAGATATAGAACATGTGTTTAGTTAATTTTAAAAGTTAAGTTAGAAGGATTAACTTTGTTTGCGAACAAGTTTAGAATTAACTAAACTATGTTCTAGTGATTACATGTTCAAATCTTCGAATAAGATAGTTTTATATATATGAATCGAATGATGTTATGAACATCATTACTACCTCAAGTTTAGTAGGTAAACCTACTGGAAGTGACAAAAATTGATCTAGCTTCAAAGGATTCTTGGATGGCTTAAAAGTTCTTGAAGTAGAATCATGACACGAAAACAAGTTCAAGTAAGATTTCCACTCGAAATAAGATTGTTATAGTTATAGAAATTGAATCAAAGTTTGGATATGATTATTACCTTGTAGTATAAAGATATCTTACAGTAAATAAGAAAGATTTCTTGAGGTTGGATGATCACTTGAAATAGATTTGCAAGATTGGAGTAAGCTAGTAAACTTGAAAGTGTTCTTGATTTTATGAAACTAGAACTTATAGAATTTATGAAGAACACTTAGAACTTGAAGATAGAACTTGAGAGAGATCAATTAGATGAAGAAAATTTAAGAATGAAAGTGTTTGTGGGTGTTTTTAGTCGTTGGCATACGGATTAGATATAAAGGATGTGTAAGTTTGTTTTCATGTAAATAATTCATGAATAATTTATAATATTTTTTGTAATTTTGTGAGATATTTCATGCTAGTTTCCAAATGATGGTTCCCACATATTTAGGTGACTCACAAGGGCTGTGAAGAGCTGATCATTGAAGTGTATATACCAATAGTAAATACATCTAGAAGCTGTGTATTGTACTAGTACGAATACGGGTGCATACGAGTAGAATTGTTGATGAAAATGAATGAAGATGTAATTGTAAGCATTTTTGTTAAGTAGAAGTACTTTGATATGTGTCTTGAAGTCTTTCAAAAGTTTACAAATACATCTTAATACACTACATGTATATACATTTTAACTGAGTCGTTAAGTCATCGTTAGTCGTTACATGTAAGTGTTGTTTTGAAACCTTTAAGTTAACGATCTCAATTAATGTTGTTAACCCATTGTTTATTATATCTAATGAGATGTTAAATTATTACATTATCATGATATTATGATGTATGAATATATCTTAATATGATATATATACATTAAAATGTCGTTACAACGATAATCGTTACATATATGTCTCGTTTCAAAATCCTTAAGTTAGTAGTCTTGTTTTTACATATGTAGTTCATTGTTAAAACACTTAATGATATACTTAATTATCATTTTATCATGTTAAACATAGAGTATCAATATCTTAATATGATTCATATGTATTTAGTAAGACGTTGTTATAACGATAATCGTTATATATATCGTTTCGAGTTTCTTAATTCAATAATCTCATTTTTATGTATATTACTCATTGTTAATACACTTAGTAAGATACTTACTTATCATAATCTCATGTTAACCATATATATATATATATATATATATATATATATATCCATATATATATCATCATGTAGTTTTTACAAGTTTTTAACGTTCGTAAATCGCCGGTCAACTTGGGTGGTCAATTGTCTACATGAAACTCATTTCAAATAATCAAGTCTTAATAAGCTTGATTGCTTAACATGTTAGAAACATTTAATCATGTAAATATAGTTTTCATTTAATATATAATCATGGAAAAGTTCGGGTCACTACACAAGGCTCGTCAGTTTATTTGAAGATCGATTTACGTTCTGGGTATCATTAAATGCGGGTGAAGGAGGATGATATTCCGAAGACTGCTTTTAGAATGCAATACGGTCATTATGAGTTTAGGGTTACGACGTTTGGTTTGACTAATGCACCAGATGTGTTCATGGACCTCATGAACCGAGTGTGTAGGCCATATCTTAACAAGTTTGTCATTGTTTTTATCGATGACATACTTATTTACTCAAAGAATGATCAAGATCACGAAGAACATTTGAGAAAAGTGCTAGAATTGTTGAGGAAGGAAAAACTGTACGCTAAGTTTTCAAATGTACATTTTGGTTGGAAGAAGTTCAATTCCTCGATCACGTAGTGAACAAAGAAGGTATTCGGGTTGATCCGTCAAAGATTGAAACCGTTGAAAACTAGGAAACCCCGAAAACTCCGAAGCATATACGCCAATTTTTAGGATTGGCTGGTTACTACAGAAGATTCACCCAAGAATTTTCCAAAATAGCAAAACCCTTGACTGCATTAACGCATAAAGGGAAGAAATTTGAATGGAAGGATGAGCAGGAGAAAGCGTTTCAATTATTGAAGAAAAAGCTAACTACGGCACCTATATTGTCATTTCCTGAAGGAAATGATGATTTTGTGGTATATTGTGATGCCTCAAAGCAAGGTCTCGGTTGTGTATTAATGCAACGAATGAAGGTAATTGCTTATGCGTCCAGATAATTGAAGATTCACGAGAAAAATTATACGACTCACGATTTGGAATTGGGCGTTGTTGTTTTTGCATTAAAAACTTGGAGGCACTACTTATATGGGGTCAAAAGTAATATATATACCGACCACAAAAGTCTCCAACATATATTTGATCAGAAACAACTGAACGTGAGCCAGCGTAGGGAGATTAAATTGTTGAATGATTACGATTTTGAGATTCGTTATCATCCGGGGAAGGCAAATGTGGTAGCTGACGCCTTGAGCAGAAAGGACAGGGAACCTATTCAAGTAAAAGCTATGAATATAATCATTTATACTAACCTTACTACTCAAATAAAGGAGGCGCAACAGGGAGTTTATAAAAAGGGAAATTTGAAGAATGAAGTACCCAAAGAATCAGAGAAACATCTTAATATTCGGGAAGACGAAACCCGGTATAGAGCTGAAAGAATTTGGGTACCAAAGTTTGGAGATGTGAGAGAAATGGTACTTGGGGAAGCACATAAAACCTGATACTCGATACATCTCGGAGCGGGAAAGATGTACAAAGATCTCAAGATACACTTTTGGTGGCCGGGTATGAAAGTCGATATTGCTAAATACGTAGGAGAATGTTTGACGTGTTCTAAGGTCAGAGCTGAACATCAGAAACCATCAGGTCTACTTCAACAATTCGAAATCCCGGAATGGAAATGGGAAAACATTACCATGGATTTCATTACTAAATTGCCAAGAACTGCAAGTGGTTATGATACTATTTAGGTAATAGTCGATCGTCTCACCAAGTCAGCACACTTTCTGCCAATGAGAGAAGATGATAAAATGGAAAAGTTGGCGTGATTACACTTGAAGGAAGTCGTCTCCAGACATGGAATACCAATCTATATTATCTCTGATAGGGATGGCAGATTTGTTTCAAGATTCTGGCAGACGTTGCAACAAGCATTGGGGACTCGTCTAGACATGAGTACTTCCTATCATCCCCAAACTGATGGGCAGAGTGAAAGGATGATACAAACACTGAAGGACATGCTATGAGCATGTGTTATTGATTTTGGAAACAGTTGGGATCGACAAATACCGTTAGCAGAATTTTCCTACAGTAACAGTTACCACTCAAGTATTGAAATGGCACCGTTCGAGGCACTTTATGGTAGAAAGTGCAGGTCTCTGATTTGTTGGAGTGAAGTGGGAGATAGACAAATCACGGGTCCAGAAATAATCCAAGAAACTACCGAGAAAATCATCCAAATTCAACAACGGTTGAAAACCGCCCAGAGTCGACAAAAGAGCTACGCGGACCTTAAAAGGAAAGATATAGAATTTGAAATTGGAGATATGGTCATGCTTAAGGTTTCGCCTTGGAAAGGCGTTGTTCGATTTGGTAAACGGGGGAAACTAAATCCAAGGTACATTGGACCATTCAAGATTATAGATCGTGTCGGACTAGTAGCCCACAGACTTGAATTACCTCAACAACTCGCCAATGTACATAATACCTTTCATGTCTCGAATCTGAAGATATGCTTAACCAAAGAAGATCTCACTATTCCTTTAGACGAAATTAAAATCAACGGAAAACTACAGTTCGTTGAAGAACCAGTCGAGATAATAGATCGTGAGGTTAAAAGACTCAAGCAAAACAAGATACTGATTGTTAAAGTTTGATGGAATGCTCGTAGAGGACCTGAGTTCACCTGGAAGCGCGAAAATCAGATGAAGCTAAAATACTCGTACTTATTTCCAGAAGATGCGTCAACACCTCCAACCGCTTAAAATTTAAGGACGAAATTTATTTAACGGGTAGGTACAGTTGTGACCCAAACTTTTCCATGATTATATATTAAATGAAATTGATATCTACATGATTAAATGTTTCCAACATGTTAAGTAATCAAACTTGTTAAGAATTGATTAATTGAAATAGGTTTCATGTAGACAATTGACCACCCAAGTTGACCGGCGATTCACGAACGTTAGAAATTTGTAAAAACTACATGATGATATATATGGATGTATATATAGTTAACATGAGATTATGATAAGTAAGCATCTCACAAAGTATATTAACAATAAGTTATATACATAAAAATGAGACTATCGAATCAAGAAACTCGAAACGATATATATAACAATTATCGTTATAACAACGTCTTACTAACTACATATGTATTATATTAAGATATTAACACACCATGTTTAACATGATAAAATGATAATTAAATATATCATTAGGTGTATTAATAATGAACTACATATGTAAAACAAGACTATTAACTTAAGGATTTTGAAACAAGCTATATATGTAACGATTATCATTGTAATGACGTTTTAATATATATATATTGTATTAAGATATATTCATACACCATGTTATCATGATAATATGATAATTTAACATCTCATTAGATATAATAAACAATGGGTTGTAGTTTTGTGTTTGCGTTCACACTGCATTCCACCTCTCATCTTTGCCTCACTTTACACAACGAATCCTCAAATTTACATTTCTTCGGGTGTAAAAAGTGTAAATATACAATCTTATTAAAATAAAAAAAACTAACTCCACCCATTAAAAGAGATCGTTAACTTAAAGGTTTCAATACAACACTTACATGTAACGACTAACAATGACTTGACGACTCAATTAAAATGTATATACATGTAGTGTATTAAGATGTATTAATATACTTTGGAAGTCTTCAAGACACATATCAAAGTACTTCTACTTAACAAAAATTCCTACAATTCCATTCTAATTCGTTTTCATCAACAATTCTACTCGTACTCATCGGTATTCGTACTCGTACAATACCCAACTTCTAGATGTATTTACTATTGGTATATACACTCCAATGATCAGCTCTTAGCAGCCTTAATGAGTCACCTAAACATGTGGAAACCATAATTTAACATCTAACATTAAATATCTAACAAAAATACAAACTAATGGAGCCTATATGGAGACTCCATATTCACGTGATTCTTCATTCACCACAAACACTTTCATTTTCCAACTTCTATGCATCAAACTTATCTCTCTCAAGTTTTCTCTCATTGTTTTAAGTGTTCTTTATCATCTTCATCATAATCTAGCTCAATCTAGCTAACCTATATCAACTTACAAAACAACTACTCAAGAACACACCAAGAACACTTTCAAGTTTGCAAGTTTACTTCCACGCTTTCTAATCCATTTCAAGTAATCATCCAAGATCAAGAAACCTTTGTTATTTACAGTAGGTTATCTCTCTAATTCAAGGTAATACTCATATTCAAACTTTGATTCAATTTCTATAACTATAACAATCTTAATTCCAGTAGAAATCTTACTTGAACTTGTTTTCGTGTCATGATTCTACTTCAAGAACTTTCATGCCATCCAAGAATCCTTTGAAGCTAGATCATTTCTTGTCACTTCCAGTAGGTTTACCTACTAAACTTGAGGTAGTAATGATGCTCATAACATCATTCGATTCATATATATATATATAACTATCTTATTTGAAGATTTAAACTTGTAATCACTAGAACATAGTTTAGTTAATTCTAAACTTGTTCGCAAAAAAAGTTAATCCTTCTAACTTATCATATCATATCGACGTCATCTATATATATTATTTGGAACAACCATATACACTCTATTTGCGGTAATGATCGAGCTAGTTATACAGGGTTGAGGTTGATTCCAAAATAATATATATACTTTGAGTTGTGATCGAGTCTGAGACATGTATACACTTGGTCGTGGATTGATTCAAGATATTATATTGATTTATTTTTGTACTACTAACTATGTACAACTAATTGTGGACTACTAACGTTGGACTGTTAACTTAACAAACTTAAATCTTTAAAACGTAATAAAATAGGGTATGAATATATTTCTATCATACTTTGATATATGTATATATTTGTTATAGGTTCATGAAACGACCAGTGGCCAAGTGTTATTTTCCGATGAAGGAAAAATCTGTGAAAGTGAGTTATAGTCCCACTTTTAAATCTAACATTTTTGGGATGAGTGTAAATGCAGTTTTATAAATGTTTTACAAAATAGACGCAAGTACGTGAAACTACATTTTATGCAGATTGCTATTATGCATGCATGTTGTTATGAGAAATGGAAATATGAATGATGGGGATATTCTATATGCATCTTGTTAATGTCGGTTACCAGGTGTTCACCATATGAATGATTTTTATGCAGATTGCTATTATGCATGCATGTTGTTATGAGAAATGGAAATATGAAATCTTGTGCTCTATTAATATGATTTGATAAATATATAGGATAAACCTATAACTCACCAACATTTTTGTTGACGTTTTAAGCATGTTTATTCTCAGGTGATTGTTAAGAGCTTCCGTTGTTGCTTACTAAATTAAGGACAAGATTTGGAGTCCATGCTTGTATGATATTATTTAAAAACCGCATTCAAGAACTTATTTTGATGTAACATATTATCATTGTAAACCATTATTTAATGGTCGTTTGTAAACGATATATTGTAGATTATCATTACTTGATAATCTACGTAATTCTTTTAAACTTTTATCGATAAAATAAATGTTATGGTTTGTTTTAAAATCGAATACAGTCTTTGAAAAACGTCTCATATAGAGGTCAAAACCTCGCAATGAAACCAATTAATATGAAACGTTTATAATCGATATGAACGGGACATTTCACAATTGAACACCCTGTTGTCCGGCGATTCACGAACGTTAAAACTTGTAAAAACAACATGACGATATATATATATGGATATATATATATATATATATATATATATATATATATATATATATATATATATATATATATATATATATATATATAAACATGATATTATGATAAGTAAGTATCTCACAAAGTATATTAACAAAGAGTTATATGCATAAAATGAAACTACTGAATTAAAGAAACCTGAAACGATATATATAACGATTATCGTTATAACAACGTTTTAATTAAAATAAATACATATGTATTGTATTAAGATATGAAAATACTATGTTTAACATGATAAAATGATAATTAATTATATCATTAAGTGTATTAACAATGAACTATACAAGTAAGATGAGACTACAAACTTAAGAACTTCGAAACAATATATATATACATATATGTAACGATTATCGTTGTAATAGTATTTTAACATATATATATATATATATATATATATATATATATATATATATATATATATATATATATATATATATATATATATATGATATTAAGATATATTCATACACCATGTTATCATGTTAACATAACAATTTGACATCTCATTTAAGTATAATAATAATGGATTAATTATATTTAACAAGATCGTTAACTTAAAGGTTTCGAAACAACACTTACATGTAACGACTAACGATGACTTAACGACTCAGTTAAAATGTATATACATGTAGTGTATTAAGATGTATTAATATACTTTTGGAAGACTTCAAGACACATATCTCTCATATCAAAACACTCATACTTATCAAAGTTGGTCATAATTACATTCAAATTCATTTTCATCAACAATCCTACTCGTATTCATCCGTATTCGTACTCGTACAATACCCATCTTCTAGATGTATTTTCTATTGATATATACACTTCAATGATCAGCTCTTAGTAGCCTTAATGAGTCACCTAAATATGTAGAAACCATCATTTAACATCTAGCATGAAATATTTCACAAAATTACAAACTAATGGAGCCTATATGGATACCCCTAATTCACGTGAACCTTCACCAACCATAACACTTCCATTTTCTAATTTTTATGCATCAAATTACTCTCTCTCAATTCCTATCTTAGTATTCTAAGTGTTCTTCATCATTTTCTTCATAATCTAGCTCAATCTAGTTAACCTAGATCAACATACAAAACAACTACTCAAGAAAACTTCAAGAACACTTTCAAGTTTGCAAGTCCACTTCCAAGCTTTCTAATTCATTCCAAGTAATTATCTAAGATCAAGAAACCTTTGTTATTTACAGTAGGTTATCTCTCTAATTCAAGGTAATACTCATATTCAAACTTTAATTCAATTTCTATAACTATAACAATCTTAATTCGAGTAGTAATCTTACTTGAATTTGTTTTTGTGTCATGATTCTACTTCAAGAACTTTCAAGCCATCCAAGAATCCTTTGAAGCTAGATCATTCCTTGTCACTTCCATTAGGTTTACCTACTAGACTTGAGGTAGTAATGATGTTCATAACATCATTTGATTCATATATATATATATATATATATATATATATATATATATATATATATATATATATATATATATATATATATATATATATATATATATATATATATATATATATATATATATATATATAAAACAATCTTATTCGAAGATTTAAACTTGTAATCACTAGAACATAGTTTAGTTAATTCTAAACTTGTTTGCAAACAAAGTTAATCCTTCTAACTTAACTTTTAAAATCAACTAAACACATGTTCTATATATATATGATATCCTAACTTAATGATTTAAAACTTGGAAACACGAAGAACACCGTAAAACCGGACATACGCCGTCATAGTAAAACCGGGGACTGTTTTGGGTTGGATAATTAAAAACTATGATAGACTTTGATTTAAAAGTTTTTCTTCTGGGAAAATGATATTTCTTATGAACATGAAACTATATCCAAAAATCATGGTTAAACTCAAAGTGGAAGTATGTTTTTCAAAATGGTCATCTTGATGTCGTTCTTTCGACTGAAATGACTACCTCTTACAAAAATGACTTGTAACTTATAATTCTGACTATAAACCTATACTTCTTCTATTTAGATTATTAATCTTTGGTTCGATATGAAACCATAGCAATTGGATTCACTCAAAACGGATTTAAAACGAAGAAATTATGGGCAAAACAAAATCGGATAATTTTGCTTGTTTTAGCTACGTGAAACTTTGTAACAAATCTATACTAACCATAACTTAACTAACTTATATTGTATTATACATGTATTCTAACATATATTATGTAATATTGATAGACCATAGACACGTATACAATGTTTTGACAAATCATATCGACGTCATCTATATATATTATTTGGAACAACCATAGACACTCTATATGCGGTAATTATCGAGTTAGCTATACAGGGTTAAGGTTGATTCCAAAATAATATATATACTTTGAGTTGTGATCAAGTCTAAGACTTGTATATACTGGGTTGTGGATTGATTCGAGAAATTATATTGATTTATTTATGTACTACTAACTGTGGACTACTAATTATGGACTACTAACGTTGGACTGCTAATTTAACAACTTAAATCATCAACATGTAATAAAAATGTTATAAATATATTTCAATCATACTTTGATATGTATGTATATATTTGTTATGATACGACCCGTCCTAATCCATCTGGACGAATACATTACATTTGGTTACATCGCGAGGTACTTGACCTCTATATGATACATTTTACAAACATTGCATTCGTTTTTAAAAGACGAACTTTCATTACATCGAAAGTTGATGGCATGAATATCATTTCATAATATATCCAACTATAGTTGACTTAGTAATAATCTTGATGAACTCAATGACTTAAATGCAACGTCTTTTGGAATATGTCATGAATGACTCCAAGTAATATCTCTAAAATGAGCAAATGCACAGTGGAAGATTTCTTTCATACCTGAGAATAAACATGCTTTAAAGTGTCAACCAAAAGGTTGGTGAGTTCATGAGTTTATCATAATCAATCATTTCTATAATTTTAATAGACCACAAGATTTCATTTGTTCAATAATCATACACTCGCAAGTGTTTAAAATTCATTCATATGGATTGAACACCTGGTAACCGACATTAACAAAATGCATCTAGAATATCCCCATAAATAAACATCGAAGTACCAAATCAGTTCAAATTCTCTGACTGGGGCATGTCAAAGCCCATAGATCTATCTTTAGGATTCGCGTCAACTGGTGGCAATTATAATAAACACCAATTCTTAGGTTACCAAGTTCAACAAGGGCGATATCCGGTATAACGATTCAACCATAGAATGTAGTTTCGATTACTTATGTCTATTTCATAAATCATTTATAAAAGTGCATGTATTCTCAGTCTCAAAAATATATATATTGCAAAAGCATTGAAAAAGGGAGCAAATGAACCTCACAATACGATATTTTGTAGTAAAAATATTCATACGACGAAACTGAACAATGCTGGGTTTGCCTCCGATTCACGAACCTATATCATTTGTATATTTATTAATATACATAGTTATAATCAAACAAATATATATATATATATATATATATATATATATATATATATATATATATATATATATATATATATATATATATATATATATATATATATATATATAAATTTATTAGTTATATCCCTTTTATATTAATATTGTATATATATGTTTCTTATATTCAATTTGTTATATAAAAATATTAATTTTCGTTATGTTATATGTATTAAATATATTTTTGATACACACACACACACACACACACACACACACACACACACACATATATATATATATATATATATATATATATATATATATATATATATATATATATATATAGTGGTAGGATCAAGAGGGAAGTAACCATTCGGGGGGAAGCGGTGGGAAGCAAAAACTTTTTTTTTCGTTTTTTGAAAAAACTTTGTTCAAAAACATTATAGATGAGATGAAAATATGAACATTTAGTAGAGACACTTTTTGATAAATGTTTTTATTTTGGCGGGAAAACGCTCAAAGAAGTAATATATATAACAATTATCGTATTTTTCGAGCGTATTTTAAGATTTTAGCTATTGGGGTTTAGATATTAGGGTTTAGATATTAGGGTTTAGAAATTTAGGGTTTAGGGTTTAGATTTAGGGTTTAGATTTAGGTTTTAGATTGAGTTTTTAACACGGACGGTTTAGAGTTTAGGGTTTAGGGTTTGGTGTTTTGGGTTTATGGAATAAACCCAAAACACCAAACCCTAAACCCTAAACCCTAAACTCTAAATCGGGCTAAATTTTACTTCACAAAACATGAAGAAGAAAAAAACATTCATATTCTTCACGAACAATATTATCTTGAATGTTATTTTCGTCGATCATTTTCTCGCCTAAATAATAACATTCATCACGAAGTGTCTCTTCTAAATGTTCATATTTTCGTGTGATCTTGATGCCGGAAAAAAAAATTCAAAACATTTTTGCTTCCCCCCGATTGGTTACTTCCCCATTGATCCTGCCCCTATATATATATATATATATATATATATATATATATATGTATATATCTATATGTGTATATATATATATGTATATATATATATGTATATATATATATGTATATATATGTATATATATATATATATATATATATATATATATATATATATATATATATATATATATATCAATATATATTATTTGTTTGTTAAAATAGTACTTCAATAATACTAAGTTATATTTGAAATATTAGTAGTGATAATACTAATAAATATGAGGATATTATTTATAATTTTATTAATACGAATATAAAAGATAACTTTTAAAAATAAATCTCATAATAATATTGTATCAGTAGTTTTTAATAAAAATGGATAATCTAATAATAATGATACTTTGTAATATTTATAATAATAACGATAATACTGATTTTAATAAAAGTGATAGGTTTAAAATAATAGCACCTTTAGTAATAAAGATAGTAATAATACTGATATCTATAAAATGGTACTAATAATACTTATTGATGATACTTAGTAATAACAATAATATTAGTAATATTAGTTATATTAGTGATAATAATAG
Source organism: Rutidosis leptorrhynchoides (assembly GCF_046630445.1). Lineage (NCBI taxonomy): Eukaryota > Viridiplantae > Streptophyta > Magnoliopsida > Asterales > Asteraceae > Rutidosis > Rutidosis leptorrhynchoides. The sequence continues at coordinate 362,261,862 of NC_092343.1, read as the reverse complement.
TTGTATAATTAATATTTGTAATAATAATAATAATTTACATCATAACTAAAATAATTCTTAATAATGATAATAAGTTTTACAATAACAATTTAATAACCCTATTCATAATAAAAAATGATATTACTGATAATAATAATTCTCATATCATTAATAATAATAATAATAATAATAATAATAATAATAATAATAATAATAATAATAATAATAATAATAATAATAATCACAATAATAATAATAATAAAAATAATAATAATAATAATAATAATAATAATAATAATAATAATAATAATAATAATAATAATAATAATAATAATAATAATAATAATAATAATAATAATAATAATAATAAAATTAGTAAATGGTTACAACCTTTGAAGAAAAGATCAAAAAGAAGTGCCACCGCCGGGACTCGAACTCGCGACCTCCCGCTACCCCGAACAACCCCACACCACTCCACTGCCGGCTGTTTTTCTGATAAAATCTATAACCCAATTTTATTTAACTCTTATATCTATTCCTTCTTCTTCTTAACTTCGATCGAACAAGGTACTAGCCAAAAAAAAATAATCATAACAGCAAATAAAGTGGGTTTGAATTAGGACTTGTAATTGAAATAGAACAAACGTAATCAGTCTTTGAATTTTGATTGGGAGTAATTGATCAGAAACAGGTACCAGCGATTCTTCAAGGGAGATGATGAACTCCAACTTTGAATTTAAATTCTGGACGCTATTAGGTTAAGATTACAACATGAAATATGTCATAAAGCATTCACTGAATCTTTGTAACTCATCAATCGGCCTAGAAACAACAACACTGATTCGAATTCTCGAAGAACTTCACACTTGACTTTTTAAGATTAAACTTTGACTCCGGAATTAATAATCAATTGAAGGATTTAGAGGTTGTAAACTTGCAGATAGGTCGATTTAATGCTTCCTAACACATCTATATGTTTGAATTTGATGAGTGATTTGAATTTGGGTTATTGATTAAAACAAGTTGCGAACAGAGGTATCAAGCCTGTGTTCTTGAATTTCTAGGTTATGAATCAGATAGCAGATGCAGAAATTATAACGGATATGGATAGTGGAATTCGAATAAATTTAATTATTAGTACAGAATGATCGATTGTGATTTGTTGAAGGTGTGTGTCGACTGGTTCATCACGAGCAGAACAGGGAAAACAGAAAAAGAAATAAAGAAATAAAACTGATGTTGATTTCCTACTAACAAATTGTACGCAGAATTCGATATATATGATTATATATATTATATTTAATATTAATAATAAATAATTTATATTAATAATGATAATTCTGTTAATAATAATAAATAATAATAAAGATAATAATATTTTTTACTAATAATATTACTAGTAAAAATAACAATAATAACAATAATAATACATTAATAGAATAGAAAATATAATAAAAATAATAATACATTAATAGAATAGAAAATATAAATAGATTAAAAATCTTGTAAGTTGTTAACTAAAGAATTCCTCCCGTGTGAATCTTAAAAGCAAATATATACTCGTGTGTGAACCCGTGATCCTATTTTGGTTATTTCAAAAGTAACAGAAATTAAAAAGTGGATGTGGGAGATACAGAGATTAGATAGAGAGATTATATAGATAGATGATGGAAATTATTCGATAGCAAAAACAAAATCAGTTACATGTAATTATCAACTTTAATAGTGAGCCATCATAATTGTCTGTACTTCATTAACATGTATAACGAATATGAATTTAGTGGAAAACAATCAAACAATTGTAAATATTATAATAATATTAATTTCCATTGAGAAACAAAAACTTGTAATCTGTGAAATGATTGAATGTGAAAGTAACCGATTAGCAACAAAAAAAGAGAGACGATAATTGATAAAGGCGATGGGTTGTTGGTTTAGTGTTAATACATGTGTATACACATAGGTGCAGATATATATATATATATATATATATATATATATATATATATATATATATATATATATATATATATATATATACATTTTAATATCAGATTTTATTATATAACTAAATATATTAAATATATATTTTAAATAAATAAATTTAATGTTTAAACTTATATATTACAATTAATATTTATGTACATATACATATATATATATATATATATATATATATATATATATATATATATATATATATATATATATATATATATATATATATATATATATATATATATATGTATAATAATATTTCTAATTACATCGTATATTATTTTATTTTTATTTTACATATATATTTCTAACACTTGAATAGTATTTTATTCTAAATTATATAACAATTTAGTGTGTATATATATATATATATACATTTAGATATATATACATTTATATATATATATATATATATATATATATATATATATATACATTTAAATATATATATGTAACTATTTACAATTAGTTGTTCGTGAATCGTCGGTAACAGTCAAAGGTCAAATGGTTTCATTAAAACAGTTTAAAATTTTTGAGATTCAAGATTACAGACTTTGCTTATTGTGTTGAAATCATGTAAAGATTAAGTTTAAATTTGGTCAGAAATTTCCGGGTCATCACAGTACCTACCCGTTAAAGAAATTTCGTCCCAAAATTTGATTGGGATCGTCATGGCTGACAATAAGTATGTTTTCATGACTCATACCAGTTGAAATTAGAGTTTTATCATCAATGGGTAATATGGATAAAACAATTTATTTATGTGAAGAGTACGAGTGAAGCTATCACAAAAGAGTGATATGAGAAAATGAGATTTGTCTTATCTTCTGGCGTAGTCATGATTGATTTTCCGGAATTTAAAAGGTTTAACGAATATCATCGTGATCTATATAAGATCTGATTCTTCGAGAATTAAGGAAATTAGGATCCTTTTTAGTTAAATACGATGATCTGTCTAGATTCCTTTATATTTTGGAGTTCCATCCATTTGTTTTCTCTTCCTGACTTTAAGTCAAGTGAACAATGGTTCAAAATTCGTAAGTATGTATAACGACCCTCATTTTTCCATTCTATATTTTTCCAATATTAAAAGCCCAAACAATATAATTAAAACTTAATGATTAAACTTTAATCAACAATTGTTAAGTGTTAAGAGTTAGAAAACATATTAATTAACTTTGTACAAAAATTGACAAGTTAATAAAAGATGAAAATAATAAACTGTTAGTCGACACTCACTGCTAATTAAAATTTATGCATTTATGTAATATTATAACTAATAACCTATAAGTAATAAATAAAAAGTGATATTTATATAAATAATAAAACAATTGGGAACTAAATATATACAAGTCATGAATTAGTAAAAAGAAAATAATACTTATCATGTAGTAAATGTAAAAATAATAATAATAATAATAGTAATAATAATGAGACTAAAAAAATCTTACATCCTTATGTTGACTAAAAATAAAGTGTAAACTAGTACATCCTTATGTTGACTAATTATAAACTAGTACCACCTATTGTTGACTAAAAATTATAAAACAAAATAAAATCATTAATTAGAACATCCTTATGTTGACTAACACTCTAATACTTGCACTATATAAACTCCTAGTTTCTCATTCACAAATCACACCAAAATCCTCTCAAAAACAATCTCTCCCTCTCCCTCTCTTGTGGTATTCGGATCTTCAAGCTTGTTCTTCGTGTTCTTCAAGAATCTTCAAGGAGTTCTTCAAGATTTTTAAGGCTTTGATCTTCCATCTTCATCGTGTTCATCTTTTCTTTGTTAATTATCTTGAATCTTCAAAGGTATAACATAAACCCTAAACTATTTACATAAACTTTAATCTTTGTTAATTCATATTCATATTATAAACTTGTTATCCATAAACACACCTAGATTTATATATACATATATACATGTAAAAAAAAATATATATATATTTTTATATATACATATACATATTAAAACCTTAAACCCTAATACTACTTATACTAGTACTTAACATGTATATACTATTACTATTACTAGCACCTATAACCTACTACTTATATTGTAGCACACAAACATTTTGGGATATGTATTAGAGATGTATAGATCTTCGAACTTTCTTGACGAATGGTTTCTACGAGATTCTAGGCAGAGGGTTTGGACTTCCGATTTAAAGGGTCCTATGGCTCAAGCCCCTAGATCTAAATTAGCCATTCGAAGGGAAAGGGGTGATTGGAAGCTTATCTAATACGGCAAGTATCCTAAAATGGAAACACTCATAAAAGTAGAAACTCTCTAGTCATAGAAACTTAGTAAAATAAGAAACTTTCTAAAAATAGAAACTTTATAAAAATAGTAACTTACTAGGAATAGAAACTTAGTAAAACAAACTATACTTAAACACATACTTAAACTTAAACATGGGCAAAACACTTAACTACTCTTAAATGTCAATAGGTTGACTTTCCTGCTCACTCGTTCAACTCTCTATTCTGAGGAATAACTCTCTCTCTACTTACTAAGGTGAATTCATAGCCCCACTTTTTACTATTTCATTACTGTTTTGAAACTATGGGGTGAGACACATGCTTGCTTTTAAATTTTTAACATGCAATATTTTAATAACTATTTTACAATATTTATATACGTGAATTTCATAGCCCCACTTTTTACTATTTCATTACTGTTTTGAAACTATGGGGTGAGACACATGCTTGCTTTTAAATTTTTAACATGCATTATTTTAATAACAGTTTTACAATATTTATATACGTGAATTCATAGCCCCACTTTTTACTGTTTCATAACTGTTTTATAACTTTTGGGGTGAGAATACATGCACAACTTTTATAACTGTTTTACACGTATTAACTATTAAACTGTGATATGTTGGACTATGACCAGCAAGCTCCCAACCGATAAGTATAAACGATAACTTGTTACGGGGTAAACTTGAAAGTCTAGTCTAAATATCAGTACTTACACGTATCTACTATTAAACTGTGATATGTTGGGCTATGACCAGCAAGCCCCCAACCGACAAGTATAAACGATAACTTGACACGGGGTAAACTTGAAAGTCTAGTCTAAATATCAGTACCAACTGTTAAAACTATGCTATACCCGGCTATGTCCGACTAAGTCCCTACAGTGATATTTTTAAGTGCTGCAGCATGCTTATTTATTGGGGGTAGGCCTATCGGGAGTAACGTCCCCGATACATTTGACTAAGTCTTTGTATTACTTGATAATGAAATTAAACTGACAAGGACAGACACAACTTGTCATGGGGCAAACTTGAATGTTTAGTCTAAATATCACGCACTGGCATAACTTTTGGATCTGCGAGATCTACTTTTTGATCCTGCGGGAGATCAACTTTACAACTAAATCTTGTGGTCTAAAAACAACGATAACTACTTTTGTTAAACCTATGAACTTCACTCAACCTTTTTGGTTGACACTTTAGCATGTTTTGTCTCAGGTGCTGTTTGATTCAAGCTTTCTTATCTACTACTTATGTGATGCTACTTGGACTTAGGATCAAGAGATATCGCATTTATTACTTCTGCATATGAACAATTACTTTATCGTTATTTCCATTATTGTAACGACATTTCATTTTCCGCTGCGTACTCAATAAAGTTAAATTTTCTCATTTAGTATTGTTCTCGTATTATAATATGTTGGTTTATTTGATATTAGTAACGTTTCTTCCAGACCCTATTGGGAGGATGTTACAGATTGGTATCAGAGCATAACCAGGCTGTTATAGAGAACCAGGATTGCAATTTTATGTGTGCCTTACTTGCTAGCTAGGGTGCCTTAGCAATCTAGGAAACTATAACCTTTCCTGCCTTACACTTAAAGCACTTAGGATTGCCTTATAATCTTAACAATCATGCTTTACCAAACTTGACTTAAAGATTCTAATCAAAGTCTCTTTCCTAATGTAGGACTACAACTTTTCTTGACCATAGTGCCTTTAATTGTTGCCTTTAACTGTTAAATGCTACACTATACTTTAGAAACTTTACTTATCTTAGAATGATGAGCTAATCTAAGAACTCTGCTCACTTTCCTGAGTACTATCCAATTACACCACCGCATCTAAATGCGACACAATGATTTCAGAAATTCTTGACATTCATAAGTCATCTATCATGGTTATGTGTATTACATATGTATTACATGAAATATTATCCATGATTTTGAAACTTTTATAATTGTTACTACTCACACACAAACGTATATAACTCCCTGTTATATCACGTACCTATATGCCTTATGCCTTTATGCATCGGTTTATGAATCGAAAAATGTCATTGGGTTATCACAGTATACGAATTGAAAGTCTTTAATCAAAAGATTATTAGATTACATACTTATCACTTTATGATCTCGACACGTCATACTGCCATTATTAAAGTATAGACACATCATATCTTATTATATCTTATCGTATCTATCCCAATAGATTTTGTCTAACACTTTTCCTAAATTCCCTCCATAAATTACGGAAATCTTTTTGCTATATACACGTATTCGAGGAGACGAATATATCATCCAGTATTCAACACTAATCTCATATCAAAAACCCTAATTCCAAACACATAATATGGATTCCTCGAACTCTTCGAGCTCCAATGGCAGCGTAACCGGAATGAACCAACCAATCAGCCATCATCTATTTTGGATGAATTGGGGATGGGTTCGTAGTAAACTTAAATCAATGGAGACAAGAAGAAGGTGATCCCTTCCACCAACCGAATTCACCTCTTGGTGAAGAACCTGAAGCACTTACTGGCGAACCCGTTCGGAACACTATTTTCACCCTCATTTCCAGGATATCCAGTCACGAATATATAATATCTAAAATTTTAGATCTTATTCATCCACTTGTCCGAACCGCCAATCATCCCGGAATAATAGAAGAAGTCAACGAGCTTCGCGCTCGAGTAGTGGCTCTGGAGAATATGGTGCGAAACCTACGAACACCAGCAGCAGCACCAGCAGCATAACCAGTACCACCAGTACCATCGGCATCACCACCAACATCACCAGCTTCACCAACGACAACATCCGCATTCCACGCCTCAACATCGCACTCAGTACCTCAAACATCAACATCATACGCCCCATAGATACCAAGGAATATTATTAATAATGAGTTAAGATGTATTGACTCATTCTTCCTGAAGAATTACATATGTATACTTTATATATATGGATTGGAACAATAATAAATCTTTTCGTACTAAGCTATTACGTGTGAATCTTAACTAGTATGTACTACATGGTTAATTCATATCACAATATGCTATGATGTACATCTTTTGTTAATAACTTAACAATCGTTAATCGTTGCTTCAATACAATAAACTCCATTTCGTAATAAACCAAGTGTATTACTCAAATATATGATTGATTGTATACTTTAATTTTCGATGTACTCGAAACTTTCTAGAAAATATCATTAGTGCCTTATGAATTTCACAAGAATTCCAAGAGCACCAACATCATATACCGAAGTATATCAATAACAATGAACGATGAAGTATTAATTCATAACTTCATTAGCGAAATATTTCACGACAATTATGAAATCTCTAAGGTTTTGGAGATTATTTATTCTCGTTTCAACAGCAAATCAAATGAGTTTAATATTATATTAGCTCATTAAAACCATGATTACATCTGAAGAATACATATATGAACGTATATCTTCTCTTTTGTACAAACTGTTAATTGTAAAAAATATTTTAACGGGTAGGTAAAACCCGAGAGATATTCATATCTCATATAAATATGTTACATTGTACATTCTTCCATTCTGATTCAGCAGTTGTTAACTATACTACTTACATTCACATGATATATGTATATGTTCACCAAAGAAAAACCATTTTCATACAAATTCAGTTACATACTCTGATTTTGACATATCGGAACTTAAGTAAAGCTTTAGCAAGTGTTATCTTCCTAAAGATCACTACATTCATGAATTATATTCATTCGTATTCTATGATGAATTATCAAATCAAACCACCGAACTTACCATTCCTTACTTTTGAAAATCACAACATTTCTTCGTCAACCGTTAGATCCATTGATGGATGCATCTTACGCTTAAACACTTCAAATTTAAAATTCTTGAAAACATCCTTTGAATCTATCGCAATCAGCGTTTAATCATCTAAAAATGAAATTTCTTGAAACCATTTCGGATTGATAACCGATGATTCAAATATGGCTGCATTAAATGCAGAGGAAACAGAAAAATTGTAGATGGTCTTAAGGGCTAACAGTTTGATAGTAAAGAATGGTACGTTGGAAAAGCCCAAAAGAAAATTTGGAACTGAAAAACGGATTGAGCTAACCATGGAGGAGACCAAGGACAAACACAAGGGCCAAACCCTATATTCAAAGAATCCAGGAAATTCTGAATCCGGTGAAATCTTTAGAGAATATCTTGCTCCAAAGTCATGTTAAAAGCTTGCGGAAAATTTTTCTTCATCAACTTTCGAACTTAGAAATTCCAAAATATCATCATAAATATCCTCTATATTTCGGAAGATATCTTCATAACGATTCATGTCCGCAAATAAGTATCTCTTTGCGATATCTTTATAAAGGAAACTGTTTTAGTTTCTATATTCTGTAAAATTCGAGTTTAAATTATAAATGCTTTGAAGAAGTGTTGGGAATTGAAGCATGAGTTAGTATAATATAATGACGTCAGGCCAACGTGATTATATTACAGTAAGTCATGCTAAGTTTTTAATGGAAGATGATGATTCATAGATTTTATAATCATCATTTTCCATGTTACACGACTCTTACATTCTATTTAACCTCTAAACATATCAAGAAAATATTTTTCTTGATGATTCGGTCTTTTTCGGATATTCTGGTAATATGACAAATCAAATCGTGCTATTACCTTTCCTTTCTACTTTATATATTATGATCATTCAAAACTTCATACCTATGAATTCTGGACCATTACTCGCATGACTTGAAGTCGGGAAGAAGAAACAAAAGCATAAAGCTCCGACATATAAGGGAAAATATAAAGCCCGATAACGACTCCGAAATTACAAACCGTGTATATCAATGCGTATAGCAATATAAAGACACGGGATAATTAAAAACACTATAACCCCAAGAGCATAGTAGAAGTAAACAGATTCCTCTGGCGGTAAAAGAAAAAGAAGAATGACTGCATAGATGGTCAATATAATAACCAGGATCAGAACTGGATTTAGCATTTTCTTAATCTTTTGGAAGTTTGAATTGAGAAAGAAAGTATAGAAGTGGTGAAGATAATGAAACGGAAGAAGCTAATTTATAGCAAAATTCCAAACACATCAATCGAGGCAAATCACCGCATTTAATCAAACAAATCTCAAAATTTCGTAAATACCGGAGAATCAAATCTTATAGATTACGAAGATTTCCTTTAATTCCTTGAATTCCGGAAATCAATCGTGACTACGTCAAAAGTTAAGGCGAACATTTAATTTTCTCATTTCACTCTTTTATGATAGCTTCATTTATACTCTTCCTATAAACGAATCGTTTTATCCATATTATTCAATAGTGATAAAACTTTATTTTTCAACTTATATTCATCATTAAAATATTCTTGTTGTAAACAATGAAGATCTCTATCAAATTTCATGACTGTGATTTTCACGAACTCCTCTTTGTTTGTCTGCCCTAATATTGTGGCATAAAATGCTCAAGGTTTTAAATGAGCTCAATACTATTCATAACACATTTCATGTATCTAATTTACTGAAATGACTTGTATAACATCATCATTTTGAATGATCTTCGCATTAATGATAAAATGCACTTCGTTGAATAACCTATAGAAATCATGGAAGGAGAGGTCAAACAAACGCGTAAAAGCAATATACCTATCGTTAAAGTCCGTTGGAATTCGCGTAGAGGCCCCGAATATACCTGGGAACGCAAAGACCATATGAAATGGAAATATCCCCATCTCTTCTCAACTGCTGATGCAAACGAGGAAACTACCTAAAAACTTCGGGACGAAGTTTTCAATAACGGGGAGGTACTATAACGACCCTCATTTTTCCATTCTATATTTTTCCAATATTAAAAGCCCAAACAATATAATTAAAACTTAATGATTAAACTTTAATCAACAATTGTTAAGTGTTAAGAGTTAGAAAACATATTAATTAACTTTGTACAAAAATTGACAAGTTAATAAAAGATGAAAATAATAAACTGTTAGTCGACACTCACTGCTAATTAAAATTTATGCATTTATGTAATATTATAACTAATAACCTATAAGTAATAAATAAAAAGTGATATTTATATAAATAATAAAACAATTGGGAACTAAATATATACAAGTCATGAATTAGTAAAAAGAAAATAATACTTATCATGTAGTAAATGTAAAAATAATAATAATAATAATAGTAATAATAATGAGACTAAAAAAATCTTACATCCTTATGTTGACTAAAAATAAAGTGTAAACTAGTACATCCTTATGTTGACTAATTATAAACTAGTACCACCTATTGTTGACTAAAAATTATAAAACAAAATAAAATCATTAATTAGAACATCCTTATGTTGACTAACACTCTAATACTTGCACTATATAAACTCCTAGTTTCTCATTCACAAATCACACCAAAATCCTCTCAAAAACAATCTCTCCCTCTCCCTCTCTTGTGGTATTCGGATCTTCAAGCTTGTTCTTCGTGTTCTTCAAGAATCTTCAAGGAGTTCTTCAAGATTTTTAAGGCTTTGATCTTCCATCTTCATCGTGTTCATCTTTTCTTTGTTAATTATCTTGAATCTTCAAAGGTATAACATAAACCCTAAACTATTTACATAAACTTTAATCTTTGTTAATTCATATTCATATTATAAACTTGTTATCCATAAACACACCTAGATTTATATATACATATATACATGTAAAAAAAAATATATATATATTTTTATATATACATATACATATTAAAACCTTAAACCCTAATACTACTTATACTAGTACTTAACATGTATATACTATTACTATTACTAGCACCTATAACCTACTACTTATATTGTAGCACACAAACATTTTGGGATATGTATTAGAGATGTATAGATCTTCGAACTTTCTTGACGAATGGTTTCTACGAGATTCTAGGCAGAGGGTTTGGACTTCCGATTTAAAGGGTCCTATGGCTCAAGCCCCTAGATCTAAATTAGCCATTCGAAGGGAAAGGGGTGATTGGAAGCTTATCTAATACGGCAAGTATCCTAAAATGGAAACACTCATAAAAGTAGAAACTCTCTAGTCATAGAAACTTAGTAAAATAAGAAACTTTCTAAAAATAGAAACTTTATAAAAATAGTAACTTACTAGGAATAGAAACTTAGTAAAACAAACTATACTTAAACACATACTTAAACTTAAACATGGGCAAAACACTTAACTACTCTTAAATGTCAATAGGTTGACTTTCCTGCTCACTCGTTCAACTCTCTATTCTGAGGAATAACTCTCTCTCTACTTACTAAGGTGAATTCATAGCCCCACTTTTTACTATTTCATTACTGTTTTGAAACTATGGGGTGAGACACATGCTTGCTTTTAAATTTTTAACATGCAATATTTTAATAACTATTTTACAATATTTATATACGTGAATTTCATAGCCCCACTTTTTACTATTTCATTACTGTTTTGAAACTATGGGGTGAGACACATGCTTGCTTTTAAATTTTTAACATGCATTATTTTAATAACAGTTTTACAATATTTATATACGTGAATTCATAGCCCCACTTTTTACTGTTTCATAACTGTTTTATAACTTTTGGGGTGAGAATACATGCACAACTTTTATAACTGTTTTACACGTATTAACTATTAAACTGTGATATGTTGGACTATGACCAGCAAGCTCCCAACCGATAAGTATAAACGATAACTTGTTACGGGGTAAACTTGAAAGTCTAGTCTAAATATCAGTACTTACACGTATCTACTATTAAACTGTGATATGTTGGGCTATGACCAGCAAGCCCCCAACCGACAAGTATAAACGATAACTTGACACGGGGTAAACTTGAAAGTCTAGTCTAAATATCAGTACCAACTGTTAAAACTATGCTATACCCGGCTATGTCCGACTAAGTCCCTACAGTGATATTTTTAAGTGCTGCAGCATGCTTATTTATTGGGGGTAGGCCTATCGGGAGTAACGTCCCCGATACATTTGACTAAGTCTTTGTATTACTTGATAATGAAATTAAACTGACAAGGACAGACACAACTTGTCATGGGGCAAACTTGAATGTTTAGTCTAAATATCACGCACTGGCATAACTTTTGGATCTGCGAGATCTACTTTTTGATCCTGCGGGAGATCAACTTTACAACTAAATCTTGTGGTCTAAAAACAACGATAACTACTTTTGTTAAACCTATGAACTTCACTCAACCTTTTTGGTTGACACTTTAGCATGTTTTGTCTCAGGTGCTGTTTGATTCAAGCTTTCTTATCTACTACTTATGTGATGCTACTTGGACTTAGGATCAAGAGATATCGCATTTATTACTTCTGCATATGAACAATTACTTTATCGTTATTTCCATTATTGTAACGACATTTCATTTTCCGCTGCGTACTCAATAAAGTTAAATTTTCTCATTTAGTATTGTTCTCGTATTATAATATGTTGGTTTATTTGATATTAGTAACGTTTCTTCCAGACCCTATTGGGAGGATGTTACAGTATGGAATTTCAAATGAACATGACTAACATTCTAAGAGAAAAATTGTAATAGCACGATCTTGATTGGTTAAATTACCAGAATTCAAGAGAAAAGATAGTATTATCAAGAAAATATGTTCTTGATATGTTTAAAGATTAAATAGAATGTAAGAGTCGTGTAACATGGCACATGATGACGTTATGGTATGTGAATCATCATGTTTTATTAGAAACTCAGCATGACTTACTGTAATATAATCACGTTGATCAAGTGTCATTATATTTTACTAACTCATGCTTCAATTCCCAACACTACTTCAAAATCATTCATAATTCAAATTCGAATTTTTCAGAATTTTAGAAACTAATACAATTTCTTTTACGATATAACACAAATAGAGTGGAGAGATAATTAAAATCGGACAAGAATATTTATGAAGATATCTTCAGAAATATTGAGGATATTAATAAGGAAAGATATGAGGATATCTTAGAATTTCATAATCAAATTGTGATGAAGAAATTCACTCACGATGGGTTAGAGCTATTAAGGGGTAAGGTATTCGCTAAAGATTTCATCAGAAACAGAATCATCAGGATTCTTTAAATACAGGGTTTGATCCTTGTATTTGTCCTTGGTTTCCTTCATGGTTTACTCAATCCGTTTTCCAGTTCCAAATTTTCTGAGCTTTGTAAATATACTATTCTTTATCATCAAACTTCCGACGGTTTAATATCGTTTACGGTTGTCTACAGTTTTTGTTGCTTCTTTCAGCTTTTCCAACATTCCGAGTATTGATTCGTAGACTGAGTGCTCTTCAGAAATTTAGGATGGAAGATCATATTTCCAAGAAACAAATGTTGTATGTATATGTATAATTGTTGATGTAGAAACTTTGCGAGATTCAAAATAATGATTGATGATCTCCGATAGTTGGTATGACAATTATCGTTACAAGATGTAAATGAGCACATGATAGGGTTTCGATAAATCTAATGATTTTTCGGAAGGTCAAGGATCAATGAAGTTGTTGGTAAGTTTACTACTGATGTGGTGGGATATAAATGGTTCTCCGGTAACGATGATGAAGGGCAAACTTATATATCAAAGTTATATTAAGGCTAATCCGAATGAAAGTCGGAATTGATTTTTGCTGGAGCTGTGACAAAATTGACTAATTTGGAGAGGGATTGTAAAGTTATTTTCGGTAATAACAACATCAAAGAAGCTAGCACAGATACGTTTTAAACGTTTACTCAGGTTCCGAGTGTTTTTAGGTGCATGACTATATGCATCAATCTCTTCTTCCGTAGATGAAGTGCGATTGGTTCATCCTCTCGATTGAGGTGTTTTTAAGAATCATGATAGATTTGAACGCTGATTGTAATCGTCAGGATACAAATAAGGTTTAAGGTGAAATCAAGTGGCAAACTTGAAGAGATGTTTAGTTTCATATGTTATAATTAATATTTTAATTCATTTTAATTGTCCAATGTTGGTAGTCCCCAGTTGATAGTCCACAGTTAGCAGTTCAATAATTCATATATAGTTTAATATGTAATATTTGAATTAATTAATACGTATCGTAACCCGTGTACATGTCTCAGACTCGATCACAACTTAAAGTATATATATTAATATAGAATCAACCTCAACCTTGTATAGCTAACTCCAGCATTACTGCATATAGAGTGTCTATGGTTATTTCAAATAATATATATAGATGTGTCGATATGATATGTCAAAACCTTGTATACGTCTCCCGATATTTAAAGTGCGTAAAATAAATAAAAGAAATTAAATGACGATAAATAAAATTGCAAGAATTTAAATTGCGATAAATAAATTAAGATAATTAAATTGTGATAAATAAATAGCGATAAATAAAATGTAATATGGAATTAATCAATTAGCTAGGAACAGTTAGCTAGGAACAGTTAGCGTGGATTCTTATCAAAATTCTTCTCATAATTAAATTGTTTATTTCTAACAAGTTTTATTTTTGTCCAATGTTTTCTTCATTATACCACTTGTTGGATTATGATAGGTCAAAATCCAAATATGAAATTGAATGAAAATGGTTATTCTGCGGTGAACGGATTCGTATATCTGTACGTGTAAGTAGGATAGTAAATGACTGTGGAATCAGATTCGAAGAATGTACAGTGTAACTTATTAATGTGAAATCTAAATATTTCTAGGGTATTACCTACCGGTTAAATTATTTTCACCATTAACAGTTTGTATAAAAGAATTTTTATTTACAATCTTTATGAAAATATACTTACATATATATATTTTCTTCAGATGTAATATAGATTTAATGAGTTAATAAGATATTAAACTCATTTGATTTACCGTTTGAACAAGAATATATAATCTCTAAAACATTAGAGATTACATAATCGCCATGCCGAACGAAGATAAATGATGTAGAACGATTCGTAGAATGATGATTATGCTCGAGATACATAATGAGACGTTGAGGCGTGTGATGTTGAAACTTGGGTTGTTGGTGGTACTGGTGCTGTTATTGATGATACTGTTGGTGCCGGTGATGTTATTGAAGCTGGTAAATTTTGCACCATATTCTCCTAATTGTTTACTTGAGCGCGAAGTTCACTAACTTCTTCTATTATTCCGGGATGATTGTCGGTCAGAACGAGCGGATGAATAAGGTTTAGAATTGTGGATAGAATATAATAGTGTCGAACTACTCTAGAAATGAGGCTGAAAATGGTGTTTTGGATAGATTCGCTAGTAATTGCTTCAGGTTCTTCGCCAAGAGGTAAATTCGGTTGGTGAAAAGGATCGCCTTCTTCGCGTCTCCATTGATTAAGTCGACTACGAACTCATCAGATGAATTGGGGATGGATGATTGGTTGATTCGTTCTGGTGACACTGCTTTCGGAGCTTAGGTAAAACTCCATATCGGAATAGCTATCGGAATCTAAGGAATTCGAACTGGTTGAGAGATTCATCTCGTACGATCAGATGAAGGATTTTCGATAAGAAATAGATTATAGTATGTAGATTAGTACCCTACAATACATAATTTACATTTGCATATATAATACTAAAATCCCATAAGTTATGGAGGAATCTACGGAAACTGTCAGGCAAAGGTAACAATAACAGATACACTAAGATATGAATTTATCGATACACTGTCTATGCAATAGAGGTAGTAAGACGTGTCTAGACTTTAAGGATGATAAGCAAAAAAAATTTCGACACTAAATGATAAGTATAACTTTTGACATGCAGACACGGTCGAAGTCCAGACCCACTAATGTATCTAAACAACTATAAGTTAGACACACTAATGCAAGACCTGGTTCGCTAAGACCACCGCTCTGATACCACATGAGATGACCCGTCCTAATCCATCTGGATGAATACATTACATTTGGTTACATCGCGAGGTACTTGACCTCTATATGATACATTTTACAAACATTGCATTCTTTTTTAAAAGACAAACTTTCATTGCATCGAAAGTTGACGGCATGCATACCATTTCATAATATATCCAACTATAGTTGACTTAGTAATAATCTTGATGAACTCAACGACTCGAATGCAATGTCTTTTGAAATATGTCATGAATGACTCCAAGTAATATCTCTAAAATGAGCAAATGCATAACGGAAGATTTTTTTCATACCTATAAACATGCTTTCAAGTGTTAACCAAAAGGTTGGTGAGTTCATTAGTTTATCATAATCAATCATTTCTATAATTTTAATAGACCACAAGATTTCATTTATTCAATAATCATACACTCGCAAGTGTTTAAAATTCATTCATATGGATTGAACACCTGGTAACCGACATTAACAAAATGCATCTAGAATATCCCCATAAATAAACATCGAAGTACCAAAGCAGTTCAAATTCTCTGACTGGGGCGTGTCAAAGCCCATAGATCTATCTTTAGGATTCGCGTCAACTGTTGGCAATTATAATAAACACCAATTCTTAGGTTACCAAGTTCAACAAGGGCGATATCCGGTATAACGATTCAACCATAGAATGTAGTTTCGATTACTTGTGTCTATTTCGTAAAGCATTTATAAAAGCGCATGTATTCTCAGTCCAAAAAATATATATATTGCAAAAGCATTTAAAAAGGGAGCAAATAAAACTCACAATACGATATTTTGTAGTAAAAATATTCGTACGAAGAAACTGAACAATGCAGGGTTGGCCTCGGATTCACAAACCTATATCATTTGTATATTTATTAATATACATAGTTGTAATCAAACAAATATATATATAAATTTATTAGTTGTATCCCTTTTATATTAATATTGTATATATATGTTTCTTATATTCAATTTGTTATATAAAAATATTAATTTTCGTTATGGTATATGTATTAAATATATTTTATATTATATATATATATATATATATATATATATATATATATATATATATATATATATATATATATATATATATATATATATATATATATATATAGGGTAGCATTCATGTGAGAATGTTCTCACAAATATATAAAATGAGAACAGGGTATTTTTGTAATTTTAACCACCATATTCCTCAGACTTATAATTTCAAATTTATAATTTAAACCTTTAATTTAAAATTTCTCCCTTAAAACTCGTAGAACCTCCTGCACATAACTTTTTTCCCAACGAAACTTTAACTGAAACTACCTTAATTACATTTCATTCTTTAATTCTTTAATCAAATAATAATCTAGAGTTAGGTGCTAGTTAGTAGTTACTATCATTTTCAATTCTGCAACTCACGACTATTAACACAATTAGTTCCAAATTTATAGTTAAATCGTTAATGGACGCATCATCATGTTCATTAAAATATATATACACAACAAGGATGTCTCTTACGTATCGAAAAATATGGATGCACACCGTTAGCATCCAACATATGGATTCAAACCACAATTGTGATGTGAAAGGCATCCGGTATATAGGATTCAAACGACAATTGTGATGTAAAATTCTGATGCACACGATGGTCGGGAAGATCTGGATGAACACGATAGTCATGACCCAAAAGCACACGACAGTGGGATGCGAAATTCGGATACCCCGCAATATGATAATGATTTCTTAGATTCAAAATATGATTGAAGCATACTTGATATTATAAAGAAAAGCATTGTCGTCTTCCAGTTAAAAATGATGCATCGATATTAAAAGGATGATTTAACCAATATTTTAAAGAGAAATATCATTAAATTATTGTAGATGCATCAATTAATACCATTTCACAATCAAATTTATGTATTACTAGCACAGATACTTAACTAACTGCATCAAAACTTGCATACAATTTTCTTG
Organism: Rutidosis leptorrhynchoides; assembly: GCF_046630445.1. NCBI lineage: Eukaryota > Viridiplantae > Streptophyta > Magnoliopsida > Asterales > Asteraceae > Rutidosis > Rutidosis leptorrhynchoides. The sequence continues at coordinate 362,243,780 of NC_092343.1, read as the reverse complement.
GTCATAAATATGCCATTTTGATCCATGAATGTATTGAAAAAGATATATTGACGGTTAGCTATATACATGTGGGAAAATTAAGGAATAGTTTGAATGATAATATGGAACTAAATACGTGGTCACAGGGATGAGAAGTTTAAGGGGTGAACTTTCCACCCGTGCCCTTATGATTTGTTTTTAATTATAAATAGTCTTAAAAATTAATAACCATTGATTAAAAGTATGGATGGTTTAGATTTGTTCTCACCAATATTTATAAATGAGAATGTTCTCATATGAACACATTTCTATATATATATATATATATATATATATATATATATATATATATATATATATATATATATATATATATATATATATATATATATATAGAAATATGTATTATTTGTTTGTTAAAATAGTACTTTAATAATACTAAGATAATATTTGAAATATTAGTAGTGATAATACTAATAAATATGATGATATTATTTATAATTTTATTAATACGAATATAAATGATAATTTTTAAAAATAAATCTCATAATAATATTGTATCAGTAGTTTTTAATAAAAATGGATAATCTAATAATAATGATACTTTGTAATATTTATAATAATAACGATAATACTAATTTTAATAAAAGTGATAGGTTTAAAATAATAGTACCTTTAGTAATAATGATAGTAATAATACTGATATCTATAAAATGGTACTAATAATACTTATTGATGATACTTAGTAATAACAATAATATTTGTTATATTTGTTATATTAGTGATAATAATAATTGTATAATTAATATTTGTAATATTAATAATAATTTACATCATCACTAAAATAATTCTTAATAATGATAATAAGTTTTACAATAACAATTTAATAACCCTATTCATAATAAAAAATGATATTACTAATAATAATAATTCTCATATCAATAATAATAATAATAATAATAATAATAATAATAATAATAATAATAATAATAATAATAATAATAAAAATCACAATAATAATAATAATAATAATAATAATAATAATAATAATAATAATAATAATAATAATAATAATAATAATAATAATAATAATAAAATTAGTAAATGGTTACAACCTTTGAAGAAAAGATCAAAAAGAAGTGCCACCGCCGGGACTCGAACTCGCGACCTTCCGCTACCCCGAACAACCCCACACCACTCCACTGCCGGCTGTTTTTCTAATAAAATCTATAACCCAATTTTATTTAACTCTTATATCTATTCCTTTTTCTTCTTAACTTCGATTGAAATAGCCAAAAAAAATTCATAACAACAAATAAAGTGGGTTTGAATTAGGACTTGTAATTGAAATAGAACAAACGTAATCAGTCTTTGAATTTTGATTGGGTGTAATTGATCAGAAACAGGTACCAGAAATTCTTCAAGGCAGATGATGAACTCCAACTTTGAATTTAAATTCTGGACGTTATTAGGTTAAGATTACAACATTAAATATGTCATAAAGCATTCACTGAATCTTTGTAACTCGTCAATCGGCCCAGAAACAACAACACTGATTAGAATTCTCGAAGAACTTCACACTTGACTTTTTAAAATTAAACTTTGACTCCGGAATTAATAATCAATTGAAGGATTTAGAGGTTGTAAACTTGCAGATAGGTCGATTTAATGCTTCCTAACACATCTGTATGTTTGAATTTGATGAGTGATTTGAATTTAGGTTATTGATTAAAACAAGTTGCGAACAGAGGTATCAAGCTTGTGTTCTTGAATTTCTAGGTTATGAATCAGATAGCAGATGCAGAAATTATAACGGATATGGATAATGGAAATCGAATAAATTTAATTATTAGTACAGAATGATCGATTGTGATTCATTGAAGGTGTGTGTCGACTGGTTCATCACGAGCAGAACAGGGAAAACAGAAAAAGAAATAAAGAAATAAAACTGATGTTGATTTCCTACTAACTAATTGTACGCAGAATCTGATAGATATCTGATTATGTATATTATATTTAATATTAATAATAAATAATTTATATTAATAATGATAATTCTGTTAATAATAATAAATAATAATAAAGATAATAATAATTTTTACTAATAATATTACTAGTAAAAATAACAATAATAACAATAATAATACATTAATAGAATAGAAAATATAATAACAATAATAATACATTAATAGAATAGAAAATATAAATAGATTAAAAATCTTGTAAGTTGTTAACAAAAGAATTCCTCCCGTGTGAATCTTAAAAGCAAATATATACTCGTCTGTGAACCCGTGATCCTATTTTGGTTATTTCAAAAGTAACAGATGAAATGTCCCGTTCATATTGATTATAAACGTTCCATATGAATTGATTTCGTCGCGAGGTTTTGACCTCTATATGAGACGTTTTTCAAAGACTGCATTCATTTTTAAAACAACCATAACCTTTATTTTATCGATAAAGGTTTAAAAAGCATTACGTAGATTATCAAATAATGATAATATAAAATATACCGTTTACACATGACCATTACATAATGGTTTACAATAAGAACATATTACATCAAAAATAAGTTTCTTGAAAGCAGTTTTTACATAATATCATACAAGCATGGACTCCAAATCTTGTCCTTATTTTAGTATGCAACAGCGGAAGCTCTTAATAATCACTTGAGAATAAACATGCTTAAAACGTCAACAAAAATGTTGGTGGGTTATAGGTTTAACCTATATATTATCAAATCATAATAATAGACCATAAGATTTCATATTTCAATATACATCCCATACATAGAGATAAAATTCATTCATATGGTGAACACCTGGTAACCGACATTAACAAGATGCATATAAGAATATCCCCTATCATTCCGGGAAATCCTTCGGACATGATAAAAACAAATTTGAAGTACTAAAGCATCCGGTACTTTGGATGGGGTTCGTTAGGCCCAATAGATCTATCTTTAGGATTTACGTCAATTAGTAGATCGGTTTACTAATTCTTAGGTTACCAAGCAAAAGGGGTATATTCGGCTTCGATCATTCACCCATATAATGTAGTTTCAATTACTTGTGTCTATTTCGTAAAACATTTATAAAACTGCATGTATTCTCATCCCAAAATATTAGATTTTAAAAGTGTGACTATAACTTACTTTCACAGATTCTTACTTCATCGGGAAGTAAGACTTGGCCACTGGTTGATTCACGAACCTATAAAAAATATGTACATATATATCAAAGTATGTTCAAAATATATTTACAACACTTTTAATACATTTTAATGTTTTAAGTTTATTAAGTCAGCTGTCCTCGTTAGTAACCTACAACTAGTTGTCAAAAGTTAGATGTACAGAAAAAAAATTGATATATATTATCTTGAATCAATCCATGACACAGTGTATACACGTTTCAGGCTAGATCACAACTCAAAGTATATATATTTTTGGAATCAACCTCAACCCTGTATAGCTAACTCCCACATTACTGCATATAGAGTGTCTATAGTTGTTCCAAATAATATATACACATGGGTCGATATGATATGTCAAAACATTTGCATACATGTCTATGGTATCCCAAGATTACATAATATATTAGAATATATGTATAATAAAATATAATTTAGCTAGGATATGATTTGTATAGAATTGTTAATATTTCCCGTAGCTACAAAAAATAAAAAATATCCAATCTTGTTTTACCCATAACTTCTTCATTTTAAATCCGTTTTAAGTGAATCAAATTGCTATGGTTTCATATTGAACTTTATTTTATGAATCTAAACAGAAAAAGTATAGGTTTATAGTCAGAAATATAAGTTACAAGTCATTTTTGTAAGAGGTAGTCATTTCAGTCGAAAGAACGACGTCTTGATGACCATTTTGAAAAACATACTTCCACTTTGAGTTTAACCATCATTTTTGGATATAGTTTCATGTTCATAAGAAAAATCATTTTCCCAGAAGAACAACTTTTAAATCAAAGTTTATCATAGTTTTTAATTATCAAATCCAAAACAGCCCGCGGTGTTACTACGACGGCGTATGTCCGGTTTTACGGTGTTTTTCGTGTTTTCAGGTTTTAAATCATTAAGTTAGCATATCATATAGATATAGAACATGTGTTTAGTTGATTTTAAAATTCAAGTTAGATGGATTAACTTTTGTTTGCGAACAAGTTTAGAATTAACTAAACTATGTTCTAGTGATTTCAAGTTTAAACCTTCGAATAAGATAGCTTTATATGTATGAATCGAATGATGTTATGAACATCATTACTACCTCAAGTTTTGTGGATAAACCTACTGGAAAAGAGACAAATGGATATAGCATCAAAGGATCTTGGATGGCTTGAAAGTTCTTGAAGTAGAATCATGACACGAAAACAAGTTCAAGTAAGATTTCCACTCAAAATAAGATTGTTATAGTTATAGAAATTGAATCAAAGTTTGAATATGAGTATTACCTTGTATTAGAAAGATATCTTACTGTAAATAAGAAAGATTTCTTGAGGTTGGATGATCACTCTACAAGATTGGAAGTAAGCTAGCAAACTTGAAAGTATTCTTGATTTTATGAAACTAGAACTTGTAGAATTTATGAAGAACACTTAGAACTTGAAGATAGAACTTGAGAGAGATCAATTAGATAAAGAAAATTGAAGAATGAAAGTATTTATAGGTGTTTTTGGTTGTTGGTATATGGATTAGATATAAATGATGTGTAATTTTGTTTACATGTAAATAAGTCATGAATGATTACTCATATTTTTGTAATTTTATGAGATATTTCATGCTAGTTGCCAAATGATGGTTCCCACATGTGTTAAGTGACTCACATGGGCTGCTAAGAGCTGATCATTGGAGTGTATATACCAATAGTACATACATCTAAAAGCTGTGTATTGTACGAGTACGAATACGGGTGCAAACGAGTAGAATTGTTGATGAAACTGAACGAGGATGTAATTGTAAGCATTTTTGTTAAGTAGACGTATTTTGATAAGTGTCTTGAAGTCTTTCAAAAGTGTATGAATACATATTAAAACACTACATGTATATACATTTTAACTGAGTCGTTAAGTCATCGTTAGTCGTTACATGTAAATGTTGATTTGAAACCTTTAAGTTAACGATCTTGTTAAATGTTGTTAACCCATTGTTTATTAAATCAAATGAGATGTTAAATTATTACATTATCATGATATCATGATGTATTGATATATCTTAATATGATATATATACATTAAATGTCGTTACAACGATAATCGTTACATATATGTCTCGTTTCAAAATCATTAAGTTAGTAGTCTAATTTTTACATATGTAGTTCATTGTTAATATACTTAATGATATGTTTACTTATCATAATATCATGTTAACTATATATATATCCATATATATGTCATCATATAGTGTTTACAAGTTTTAACGTTCGTGAATCACCGGTCAAGTTGGATGGTCAAATGTCTATATGAAACCTATTTCAATTAATCAAGTCTTAACAAGTTTGATTGCTTAACATGTTGGAAACACTTAATCATGTAAATAACAATTTTATTTAATATATATAAACATGGAAAAGTTCGTGTCACTACAGTACCTACCCGTTAAATAAATTTCGTCCCGAAATTTTAATCAGTTGGAGGTGTTGACGTAACTTCTGGAAATAAGTGCGGGTATTTCTTCTTCATCTGATCTTATCATTCCCAGGTGAACTCGGGTCCTCTTCGAGCATTCCATTGAACCTTAACAATTGGTATCTTGTTTTGTTTAAGTCTTTTAACCTCACGATCCATTATTTTGACGGGTTCTTCGATGAATTGAAGTTTTTCGTTGATTTGGATTTCGTCTAACGGAATAGTGAGATCTTCTTTAGCAAAATATTTCTTCAAATTCGAGACGTGGAAAGTGTTATGTACAGCCGCGAGTTGTTGAGGTAACTCAAGTCGGTAAGCTACTGGTCCGACACGATCAATAATCTTGAATGGTCCAATATACCTTGGATTTAATTTACCTCATTTACCAAATCGAACAACGCCTTTCCAAGGTGAAACCTTAAACATGACCATCTCTCCAATTTCAAATTCTATATCTTTTCTTTTAATGTCGGCGTAGCTCTTTTATCGACTTTGGGTGGTTTTCAACCGTTGTTGAATTTGGATGATCTTCTCGGTAGTTTCTTGTATTATCTCCGGACCCGTAATATGTCTATCCCCCACTTCACTCCAACAAATTGGAGACCTGCACTTTCTACCATAAAGTGCTTCAAATGGCGCCATCTCAATGCTTGAATGGTAGCTGTTGTTGTAGGAAAATTCTGCTAACGGTAGATGTCGATCCCAACTGTTTCCGAAATCAATAACACATGCTCGTAGCATGTCTTCAAGCATTTGTATCGTCCTTTCGCTCTGCCCATCAGTTTGTGGATGATAGGCAGTACTCATGTCTAGACGAGTTCCTAATACTTGCTGTAATATCTGCCAGAATCTTGAAATAAATCTGCCATCCCTATCAGAGATAATAGAGATTGATATTACATATCAGGAGACAACTTCCTTCAAATACAGTCGTGCTAACTTCTCCATCTTGTCATCTTCTCTTATTGGCAGGAAGTGTACTGATTTGATGAGACGATCAACTATTACCCAAATAGTATCAAAACCACTTGCAGTCCTTGGCAATTTAGTGATGAAATCCATGGTAATGTTTTCCCATTTCCATTCCGGGATTTCGGGTTGTTGAAGTAGACCTGATAGTTTCTGATGCTCAGCTTTGACCTTAGAACACGTCAAACATTGACCTTAGCAAACATTCTCCGACACTATTCGTTTTGGCATTACTTGTTCCGACATTATTTGCTCCCTTAGTTCTGTTAAACTTTGGTCTGTAGACCTCACACTTTGTCGCGCTATGACAATTTCTTTTACACCTGTTGCAAAATGTCGTGCAAAACCCCTGGTGATTTTCTTCACACCTATGACATGGCTGTTTTTGGTTTTTGTTGCCGTTGTTGTTATTGAGGTTGTTGTTGGGATTGTTATTATTGTTGAAACGGTTGTTGTAGTTGTTGTTGTTGTTGGTATGTTTGTTGTAGTTATTGTTAAGATTACGGTTATTGTTGCGATTGTTATTGCGGTTGTTGGGATAGTTGTTGCGATTGTGGTTGTAATTTTTGTTGTTGTTGTACTGGTGACTCTTGTCACTGTTTTCCTCCCACTTCCTCTTGAGTTGTTTCGTGTTGGCTTCTTCGGCCGCCTGCTCTTTAATTCTTCCCTCAATCTGATTTATGAGTTTATGAGTCATTCGACTTGCCTTCTGTATAGAAGCAGGCTCGTGTGAACTCACATGTTCTTGAATCCTTACTAGTAACCCTTTTACAAACACGTCGATCTTCTCTTCTTCATCTTCGAATGCTCCCGAACACAATAGGCACAACTCTGTGAATTGTCGTTCATATGTGGTAACGTCGAACCCTTGTGTTCGTAACTCTCTAAGTTCTGCCTTGAGTTTATTGACTTCGTTTATAGGACGGTACTGCTCGTTCATCAATTGCTTGAATGTCGACCACGGTAGTGCGTAAGTAGCATTTTGTCCTACCTGTTCAAGATAGGTGTTCCACCACGTTAACGCAGTACCTATGAAGGTATGCGTAGCGTACTTAACTTTGTCCTCTTCAGTACACTTACTTATGGCAAACACTGATTCGACTTTCTCGGTCCACCGTTTCAATACAATTGGTCCTTCGGTTCCATCAAATTCCAAAGGTTTGCAGGCAGTGAATTCTTTGTAGGTGCATCCTACACGATTTCTTGCGCCGTTAGCTGCATTGCTAGATTCAGCGTTATTGTTGGTATGTAGCGCAGCCTGTACTGCGGCTATGTTTGCAGCAAGAATGGTACGAAATTCCTTGTCGTTCATATTCATGGTGTGTCGAGTAGTCGGTGACATTTCCTTCAAAATAGACAACTGAATCGAGTTAATCATACAGAATATTAAGAGTAGTCAATAGTATTTCGTAGCATAATATGAACTCATTTATAAAAGTTTTTTCTTCATATTAGCGTTTTATAAGTTTAAATTCGGGTACTACCTACCAGTTAACTTCATACTTAGTAGCTAATATACAATTCAACTAATACAATTCCATATGAAAAACTGATTATAATAATATATCAAATATAAATATTCTTCAAACTTACAACTTCGCTATATTACATATAACATGAAATATAGTACACTTTGATACAGGACAGTTTTGAAGATAAATCTAGTTAATACGCAAGTTATTCAGCAAAGGAAATAAAGACACGCAATTCATAAGTCCAGAAACAAGTCATGCATTCTGGTTTTACTAAGACGACTTCCCATCCTTGGTCTTGTGGAAAATAACCGTTATGACCATTGGCTAGGCAGCATGTTGTAATGTCGTCAAAAGGAAGAGGGTTTCGTAATGTACAACAGCCCCGTAATAATCTAAAAACCTTGTTTCTCACCCCAACTACTGAATCCGTCACTTGTGGGAAAGTTTTATTTAAAAGCTGCAATCCGATGTTCTTTTTCTCAGTTTGGTAAGAAGCGAACATCACTAACCCGTAAGCATAACATGATTCTTTATGTTGCATGTTAGAAGCTCTTTCTAATTCACGAAATCCTATGTTGGGATATGTTGAGTCAAAATAGGTTCTTAATCCGTAGCATAAAATTGCATTTGGGTTCCCCGCATTTAACGCTTTAAAGAAAATACGGCGTAACTTACGGTCTCCCCAATGTGATATACCCCACCTATCAAAGGAAAGCCTTTTATAAACTAAGGCATTTCTGGAAAGTGTTTCAAATGTTTGACAAGTTAATTTCGCCATAACTAAATGTGCTGATGAATTCTGACCGACTCTAGACAAGATTTCCTCAATCATATCCTCTGGTAGGTCTTCTAAAATATTCGGTTGTCACACCCCCAAATAGGGCCTGGGGTATTTGTGACTAATTATATCAAATTACAGTTGTATAAACGAGAACGACTCTATATGAGACGTTTTGAAATAAACCTTTATTAATAAAACAGCGGAAGCATTAAGAATGTTTACATCAAATCTAAACTGAAATAGTAATAGTTTTAAAATGCAAAGTAGATGTAATGAAATGAAGACTCCATGCAGCATTCAATTCATCAAGTAGCAGTCATAACAATCATCTTATTCGTCACCTGAGACAAAACATGCTTAAAGTGTCAACCAAAAAGGTTGAGTGAAGTTCATAGGTTTATATAATATGCATTAAACCACAAGATTTAGTTTAAGTTTGATTGATACCAAATATATCAATCTAAAAGTGTTGCTGCAGTTTGTAATATCGCTACTAAACAAGTTTACCTTATGACACCTTGTACTGTCAGTGTCGTGGAATCATTATTATGTAACCAAAGACCAACGGTCGAATGGTTAGAGACGTTACTCTCAATAGGCCTACTCACAATAATTAAGTTTGCATTTAAACGTAGCAATTGATGATATTACGGTAGGGATTTAGCATGAATCAAAGCATGACAACATAGTTAACAATTTAGTACTTGTGTCTAAGCGTAAAACAGTTATAAAACAAGCATGTGTCTCACCCCAAAAGTTATAAAACAGTTATGAAACAGTAAAAAATGGGGCTATGAAGTTCACCTTAGTAAGTAGAGAGAGTTATTCCTCGAAATAAAGAGTTGAACGAGTGAGCAGGAAAGTCAACCTATTGACATTTAAGAGTAGTTAAGTGTTTTGCCCATGTTTAAGTTTAAGTATGTGTTTAAGTATAGTTCGTTTTACTAAGTTTCTATTCCTAGTAAGTTACTATTTTTATAAAGTTTTCATTTTTAGAAAGTTTCTTATTTTACTAAGTTTCTATGACTAGAGAGTTTCTACTTTTATCAGTGTTTTCAATTTTAGGATACTTGCCGTATTAGATAAGCTTCCAATCACCCCTTTCCCTTCGAATGGCTAATTTAGATCTAGGGGCTTGAGCCATAGGACCCTTTAAATCGGAAGTCCAAACCCTCTGCCTAGAATCTCATAGAAACCATTCGTCAAGAATGTTCGAAGATCTATACATCTCTAATACATATCTCAAAATGTTTTTATGTTACAATATAAGTAGTAGGTTATAGGTGCTAGTAATAGTAATAGTATATACATGTTATTTATTTTATTTTTAATTGCATATAATTTATAACATTATTTACATGTTTTGATAAAAATAATAACTGAAGTAAAAAGTAAAAAGTAAAATAGTAAAAAAAAGTAAAAAGTAAAAAGTAAAAAAAGTAAGAAAAGAATACTTACTAGTAGTAATTCTTCAAAGAGAGAAATGAGAGATTAAGGTGCAAGTTTGAAATGAGAAATGTACGTGGTATTTATAGTTAAAAATGGTAGGTGAAAAAGAAAAAAAATAATAAAATAAAAATTTCAAGAATGCCATATTTGACAAAAATGAAAAAAATGTGGAGAATGTTTTTTGATAAGATTGTTTTTGAAAAAAAAATAAAAAAAAAATGTTAGTCAAATTTCATGGGCTCATTATTTAATTTATAAAAAATCTTTTTTTTATAAGCTATATATATATATATATATATATATATATATATATATATATATATATATATATATATATATAATGATTAAAATAACTTATCATTTAATTAATAATTATGTTACATATAGTTTTAAATATAATACGCATTAATATTAATATTAACTAAAGTTATTTTATATAATTAGTGTAAACTTTAGTTAACAAAAAGTGTCGACTAAAAATAAATATTTGATCAACGTCGAATTTAATTATATATTACGTATGGATAACAACCCTATAGGCAAATTAGTCAATTCAAGTATGAAAATATGAGGGTTGTTATATCGGTTGTCTACCCTTAACGTCCATTTTACTTTTATACTGTAAAATAGACAAGGATTATATTCGTAATAACAAACAATACAAGCAATTTTTACATAGAACATAAAAGTACAAGCACACTACAATACATTTATTACACAACATGTTCACACCCCTCTAATCTGAATCACTGGTTTCTTTTTTTTCGGGCTTGGTTCTTTTTCCTAATCTTCTAGGGATATATGATGTTCCTCTAATACGATTCGTCGTTTTCCACATTGGTTTAGAAAAACCTGGTGCTTTAGAGGTTCCCGGGTTATTGTCACGATATTGAAAATACGGGTGTTGACGGTACATATAAAGTTCATCGGGGTCGGAATCAGATTTCTCTATTTTGATGCCTTTTCCCTTATTATTTTCTTTTGCCTCATTAAATTGGTTCGAGGTAATTTCTATAACATCATCGGAATCCTCATCGGGATCCAATTCATCGGAAAATTGGTAATCTTCCCAATATTTTGCTTCCTCGGCGGAAACACCATTGACAATTATTAACTTTGGTCCGTTGGTTGAGGATTTTCTCTTATTTAATCGATTTACTATAGGTATCAATATTTCTTCCTCCGGAACCTCTTCTTCTTCTGGTTCCTCCTCTTCCGATTCCTCCTCTTCTGGTTCCTCTTCTTCCGGTTCCTCCTCTTCCGGTTCCTCTTCTTCCGGTTCCTCTTCGGGAATTTGTGAATCTTCCCAAAATATATTCAACTCTTTATTATTATTAGGTGATTCAATGGGATTTGTACTAGAGGTAGACATCTATCACACAATATCAAACACGTTAAGAGATTAATATATCACATAATATTTACATGTTAATAATATATAGTTTCCAACAAAAAAATGTTAAGCAATCGTTTTTTTTTTTTGAAGAAAAATACGGTCGAAGTCCAGACTCATTAATGCATCCTAACAAACTCGGTAAGACATACTAATATAATTTTCTAGTTCTCTAAAACCAACTCTCGGATACCAACTGAAATGTCCCGTTCATATTGATTATAAACGTTCCATATTAATTGATTTCGTCGCGAGGTTTTGACCTCTCTATAAGACGTTTTTCAAAGACTGCATTCATTTTTAAAACAACCATAACCTTTATTTTATCGATAAAGGTTTAAAAAGCATTAAGTAGATTATCAAATAATGATAATCTAAAATATACCGTTTACACACGACCATTACATAATGGTTTACAATAAGAACATATTACATCAAAAATAAGTTTCTTGAATGCAGTTTTTACATATTATCATACAAGCATGGACTCCAAATCTTGTCCTTATTTTAGTATGCAACAGTGGAAGCTCTTAATAATCACCTGAGAATAAACATGCTTAAAACGTCAACAAAAATGTTGGTGAGTTATAGGTTTAACCTATATATTATCAAATCATAATAATAGACCACAAGATTTCATATTTCAATATACATCCCATACATAGAGATAAAATTCATTCATATGGTGAACACCTGGTAACCGACATTAACAAGATGCATATAAGAATATCCCCTATCATTCCGAGAAATCCTTCGGACGTGATAAAAACGAATTCGAAGTACTAAAGCATCCGGTACTTTGGATGGGGTTCGTTAAGCCCAATAGATCTATCTTTAGGATTCGCGTCAATTAGTAGATCGGTTTACTAATTCTTAGGTTACCAAGCAAAAGGGGTATATTCGGCTTCGATCATTCACCCATATAATGTAGTTTCAATTACTTGTGTCTATTTCGTAAAACATTTATAAAACTGTATGTATTCTCATCCCAAAATATTAGATTTTAAAAGTGGGACTATAACTCACTTTCACAGATTTTTAATTCGTCGGGAAGTAAGACTTGGCCACTGGTCGATTCACGAACCTATAACAAATATGTACATATATATCAAAGTATGTTCAAAATATATTTACAACACTTTTAATACATTTTGATGTTTTAAGTTTATTAAGTCAGCTGTCCTCGTTAGTAACCTACAACTAGTTGTCCAAAGTTAGATGTACAGAAAAAAATTGATATATATTATCTTGAATCAATCCACGACCCAGTGTATACACGTCTCAGGCTAGATCACAACTCAAAGTATATATATTTTTGGAATCAACCTCAACCATGTTTAGCTAACTCCCACATTACTGCATATAGAGTGTCTATGGTTGTTCCAAATAATATATACACATGGGTCGATATGATATGTCAAAATATTTGCATACATATCTATGGTATCCCAAGATTACATAATATATTAGAATACATGTATAATACAATATAAGTTAGCTAGGATATGATTTGTATAGAATTGTTAATATTTCCCGTAGCTACAAAAAACAAAAAATATCCAATCTTGTTTTACCCATAACTTCTTCATTTTAAATCCGTTTTAAGTGAATCAAATTGCTATGGTTTCATATTGAACTCTATTTTATGAATCTAAACAGGAAAAGTATAGGTTTATAGTCGGAAATATAAGTTACAAGTTGTTTTTGTAAGAGGTAGTCATTTCAGTCGAAAGAACGACGTCTTGATGACCATTTTGAAAAACATACTTCCACTTTGAGTTTAACCATCATTTTTGGATATAGTTTCCTGTTCATAAGAAAAATCGTTTTCCCAGAAGAACAACTTTTAAATCAAAGTTTATCATAGTTTTTAATTATCAAATCCAAAACAGACCGCGGTGTTACTACGATGGCGTATGTCCGGTTTTACGGTGTTTTTCGTGTTTCCAGGTTTTAAATCATTAAGGTAGCATATAATATAGATATAGAACATGTGTTTAGTTGATTTTAAAAGTCAAGTTAGAAGGATTAACTTTTGTTTGCGAACAAGTTTAGAATTAACTAAACTATGTTCTAGTGATTTCAAGTTTAAACCTTCGAATAAGATAGCTTTATATGTATGAATCGAATGATGTTATGAACATCATTACTAACTCAAGTTTTGTGGATAAACCTACTAGAAAAGAGACAAATGGATCTAGCTTCAAAGGATCTTGTATGGCTTGAAAGTTCTTGAAGTAGAATCATGACACGAAAATAAGTTCAAGTAAGATTTCCACTCGAAATAAGATTGTTATAGTTATAGAAATTGAATCAAAGTTTGAATATGAGTATTACCTTGTATTAGAAAGATATCTTACTATAAATAAGAAAGATTTCTTGAGGTTGGATGATCACTCTACAAGATTGAAAGTAAGCTAGCAAACTTGGAAGTTTTCTTGATTTTATGAAACTAGAACTTGTAGAATTTATGAAGAACACTTAGAACTTGAAGATAGAACTTGAGAGAGATTAATTAGATGAAGAAAATTGAAGAATGAAAGTGTTTGTATGTGTTTTTGGTCGTTGGTATATGGATTAGATATAAAGAATGTGTAATTTTGTTTACATGTAAATAAGTCATGAATGATTACTCATATTTTTGTAATTTTATGAGATATTTCATGCTAGTTGCCAAATGATGGTTCCCACATGTGTTAGGTGGCTCACATGGGCTGCTAAGATCTGATCATTGGAGTGTATATACCAATAGTACATACTTCTAAAAGCTGTGTATTGTACGAGTACGAATACAGGTGCATACGAGTAGAATTGTTGATGAAACTGAACGAGGATGTAATTGTAAGCATTTTTGTTAAGTAGAAGTATTTTGATAAGTGTCTTGAAGTCTTTCAAAAGTGTATGAATACATATTAAAACACTACATGTATATACATTTTAACTGATTCGTTAAGTCATCGTTAGTCGTTACATGTAAATGTTGATTTGAAACCTTTAAGTTAACGATCTTGTTAAATGTTGTTAACCCATTGTTTATTAAATCAAATGAGATGTTAAATTATTACATTATCATGATATCATGATGTATTAATATATCTCAATATGATATATATACATTAAATATCGTTACAATGATAATCGTTACATATATGTCTCGTTTCAAAATCATTAAGTTAGTAGTCTTGTTTTTACATATGTAGTTCATTGTTAATATACTTAATGATATGTTTAATTATCATAATATCATGTTAACTATATATATATATCCATATATATGTCATCATATAGTTTTTACAAGTTTTAACGTTCGTGAATCACTGGTCAACTTGGATGGTCAAATGTCTATATGAAACCTATTTCAATTAATCAAGTCTTAACAAGTTTGATTGCTTAACATGTTGGAAACACTTAATCATGTAAATAACAATTTCATTTAATATATATAAACATGGAAAAGTTCAGGTCACTACAATAGAAATTAAAAAGTGGATGTGGGAGATAGAGAGATTAGATAGAGAGATTAGATAGATAGATGGTGGAAATTATTCGATAGCAAAAACAAAATTAGGTACATGTAATTATCAACTGTAATAGTGAGCCATCGTAATTGTCTGTACTTCATTGACATGTATAACGAATATGAATTTAGTGGAAAACAATCAAACAATCGTAAATATTATAATAATATTAATATCCATTGAGAAACAAAAACATGTAATCTGTGAAATGATTGAATATGAAAGTAACCGATTAGCAACAGAAAAAGAGAGACGATAATTGATAAAGGCGATGGGTTGTTGGTTTAGTGTTAATACATGTGTATACACATAGGTGCAGATTATATATATATATATATATATATATATATATATATATATATATATATATATATATATATATACATATATATAAATACATTTTAATATCAGATTTTATTATATAACTAAATATATTAAATATATATTTTAAATAAATAAATTTAATGTTTAATCTTATATATTACAATTAATATTTATGTACATATACATATATATATATATATATACATATATGTATAATAATATTTCTAATTACATCGTATATTATTTTATTTTTATTTTACATATATATTTCTAACACTTGAATAGTATTTTATTCTAAATTATATAACAATTTAGTACACACACATATATATATATATATATATATATATATATATATATATATATATATATATATATATATATATATATATATATATATATATAACTATTTACAATTAGTTGTTCGTGAATCGTCGGTAACAGTCAAAGGTCAAATGGTTTCATTAAAACAGTTTAAAATTTTTGAGATTCAAGATTACAGACTTTGCTTATCGTGTTGAAATCATATAAAGATTAAGTTTAAATTTGGTCGGAAATTTTTGGGTCATCACATGTTATAGGTTCGTGAATCAACCCGTGGCCAGGTCTTATTTTCCAACGAAGTAAAATTCTGTGAAAGTGAGTTATAGTCCCACTTTTAAAATCTATTATTTTTGGGATGAGAATACATGCAGTTTTATAAATGTTTTACAAAATAGACACAAGTAATCGAAATTACATTCTATGTTGAATTATCGAACCGAATATGTCCCTTTTTAGCTTAGTAGCCTAAGAATTGGTGTTTATTATAATTGCCACCAATTGACGCGAATCCTAAAGATAGATCTATTTGTCCCAACAAGCCTCATCCAAGTTACGGATGCTTTAGTACTTTGATTTTTCATATCCGATGAGAGTCCCGGAATGATGGGGATATTCTATATGCATCCTATTAAGGTCGGTTACCAGGTGTTCATCATATGAATGATTTTTATGAGATTGCTATATGCATGCATGTTGTTTACGAGAAATGGAAATATGAAATCTTGTGGTCTATTATTACGATTTGATAAATATATAGGTTAAACCTATAACTCACCAACACTTTTTGTTGACGTTTAAAGCATGTTTATTCTCAGGTGATTATTAAGAGCTTTCGCGGTTGCATGCTAAATAAAGACAGGAATTGGAGTCTGCATGCTTGTATAATATTGTTTAAAAATTGCATTCGGAGACTTAAGTTGTTGTGTAATATTATTGTAAACCATTATGAAATGGTCGTGTGTAAACGCTATATTTTAGATTATCACTAATTGATAATCTTCGTGATGCTTTTAAACCTTTATCGATAAAATATAGGTTATGGTTTGTTTTAAAAATCGAACGCAGTCTTTGAAAAATGTCTCATATAGAGGTCAAAACCTCGCAACGAAACCAATTAATATGAAACGTTTATAATAGATATGAACGGGACATTTCATGCATCATGAAAACATACTTATTGTCATCCATGACTATTCCAATCAAATTTCGGGACGAAATTTCTTTAACGGGTAGGTACTGTGACGACCCGGAAATTTTTGACCAAATTTAAACTTTATCTTTAAATGATTTCGACACGATAAGCAAAGTCTGTAATGTTGAGTCTCAAAATTTTGAACTGTTTCATATATTCATTTAACCTTCGACTATTCCCGACGATTCACGAACCACTATCTGTAAATATATATATATATATATATATATATATATATATATATATATATATATATATATATATATATATATATTAAATTGAACTAGAAACTTATATGATTTAATTCACTTATGTAAATAAAATTATATATGATATAATATTATTATTAAACCTATATATATGTAAAATATACATATATGGTTTCGACTTTATTTACTAAGCAATAATAGCACTCGCTCATTATTTCGATTGATACTAAACAAGTAAAATGCGAGATTGTAAGTGTATTAAAATAAATATTAGTCGAACTTTTTCGATCACGTGTTTCACATTAAATGACTGAAATAAATAAAGATACTTACTGTAAAATTTGGGATTTTTCTAAATACTGATATCCGCCACTGATTATCAACAGAGTACGAAACACAGTCCGAAAAAGACAACGGCTAATATTATAGCACGTTTTAATTTTTAAATTATATTATTATATTTATATAGTTACTTTAGGAATTACATATGTCGACAATGAATCCGTGATTTGAATTATCACTTATAAAATTATTGTGCCTGATTATTTAACACTGTGCCTGATTATTCCTTTCCAACCACAACTTATGCATTCATATCGATTACTGTTTTCGTTTTAATCTAAAATATCTAAATTAAATCACACGTTTGATTCTGAATTCATAATATATATTATTGTTTTTGTTCTTTGTCATCCACTAGTCCACTTCATCATATTATATATCTATATGCATTTCCATATATACTTATACCTGTGAGAAGTATTATTGGGAACCAACACCAAAGCTCGATCAACCGAAGCTCAAACCACCTCACTTTCTCTCTCACCTCTCTTTCTCTACCATCATATATCACCAACCGTGAACCCATCTTACTACTGCATAACTTCGGTTGTTACCATTATCAGTTGAACACCATCATCATCATTAGAATCATCATCATGCTACCACTGTTGTGCTGCTATTCGAAAATCAATACAAACAACATCATAAACTTACAATACCTATTCCTGCCTAGCTTCTGTTTGAGTAAACCAAAACCAAACGCTTTTGGTTTGCTGTCACTATTCTGATCGAGCAACAAAATTGACCACTGAACTGCACTTTATTTTTCTGTTTAACCCTCACCATCGAAACCCGTTTAGAACACCACCTTTCTAATATTCGATCAAGATTACCAATCTCGTTATGTTCTTCATCACCATTTCAAACACCCATCACCACGAACCACCTCCTACAACCCTTGTATTGATGCTAAACTTCTACTGCAACTGTTTCATTTCTGTTTACAACTAACCATCACCCTTGAAAACACTACCACCATCATCTTAGTAGCTTGTTTTCTATTTCTAATGAAATCCCAAAACCGCCACCTTCTACCACACAAACCACAACAACCCATCAACTTGTTTCTATTGTTACTTGATGCAATACTTGCGGTTCATATATTTCTGTTTGGACCGAAGCTCAAACACCACTTTCTTCTATCACCAAACTGAAACCCAATTGTTTTAACTTCTAATATTCGACTTCGGTACTAATTTGTACTAATTCTGTTTTCCCTTAGTGACCCAGCACCTAACCAAACGAAGGAGTTAAAAGAATGGTAATGATGCATATAGTGTGTGAGAGATAATGGTACATGTGATCATACTCAAATAATTATTATTTATACAAAGCATTATATGTAATTGTCGGTAATCTGATTATTTGTTATGATAATAGAGAATGACATTTGGATGATGTCAGTCATAAATTTTGTGAGGAATAAAAAAAAGAAAAATATCAAAAAGAAAAATATTACGTAATCTATTACTGCTCGATCATATCATCCCTTGTTTCTAATTTCGGGCCTTAAAACTTTAGTTTATGCATTGGGCCGATGAGATAGGATTGGGCCGTGAAATCGTTTGCCTCTTTGGGCCAAGGTTTAGATTTATATTGGGCCGATAACACATATAGTAATCGTGATTTTATGTTTGAAGATGATGAATTTAATATGCACTGTTAGAATTAGATGGTGATAATAGTGAATGATGATGATGGTTATATAGTTTTAGTTCCTAAATTAAATCATAAAAGCAAACTAGCTCAGATGGTTAAGCGAGTGTGGATTTAACCGGTAGGTCTTGGGTTCGAAACTAGGCTAATACAAATTTTTTTTTAAAGATACTGTGAAAACTTGGGCTTGTGAGGCAGTTGGGCCGAGGATTTGTTGGGTTGTGATCCAAGTTTCGCTGGGCTGCTGCTACGATAGATATTAAGTGGTAACTAGATGATAATCGTGTTAATGAGTATGATGATGAAGGTAACAGATATATAGGATAAATAAATTTAATCCTGGGTATAAATCAGAAATGCACGAATAGAGGAATGGTTAAGGGTGTTGTTGTTGAACGAGAGGTCACAGGTTCGAGTCCGGGTTGAGGCATATATTTTTTTTAAGCCTTTACTTTGAGGTAGTATTCTTTTTATTATTTTTATTATTATTTCTTATTATTATTTTTCATTAATATTAGTATTAGTATCATCTCTATTAGTATTATTAACATATTTAAAATTGTAATATCATTATTATCATTATTATCATTATTATTATTATTATTATTATTATAAGTATTATCTTAATATTTTCATTATTATTATTGTTAAGTTAAGTATTATTATTACTATCATACTACAAATTAATATTATTTTCATAAATATTATCATTGTCTCGTTTTTAGTACTATTACGGTTATTAGTAACAAAAGTATTATTAATATGATTATCATTATTAGTAATGTTAATATTAAAAATTATTATCATTTTTACCAAAAATTGTTATTTTGTTATCATTACAACTATATAATTATTATTATTATTTTCATTGTTACTAAAATTATCATTTTGATATCACTAAAACTATCATTATTATTGTTATCAGTATTATCTATATCATTATTATTAATAATGATGATTATAAAATAATAAAAGTTTTAATGACGCAATTAAAGTTATAAGCATAAAAATAAAGATTATATATATAAATATATATTTAATACACATAACCTAACTACATTAATACTTCTATATGTAAAATGAAAATATATATAATGAAACTTATTAATTTATTATATATATATATATATATATATATATATATATATATATATATATATATATATATATATATATATAAATTACTTCACTAATAATGATACATATATTTGTTCGATTACAATTACGTATGTTAATATATATACAAATGATATAGGTTCATGAATCCGAGGCCAACCTTGCATTGTTCAATTCCGTCATATGTATTTTTACTATAAAATACAGTATTGTGAGTTTTATTACTCCCTTTTTAAATGCTTTTGCAATATATATTTTTGGGACTGAGAATACATGCGCTTTTATAAACGTTTGACGAATTAGACACAAGTAATTGAAACTACATTCTATGGTTGAATGATTGAAATCGAATATGCCCCTTTTAGTCTGGTAATCTAAGAATTAGGGAACTGGCCCCTAATTGAAGTGAATCCTAAAGATAGATCTATCGAGCCCAACGAGCCCCATCCAAAGTACCGGATGCTTTAGTACTTTGAATTTATCATGTCCGAAGGGAGTCGCGGACTGATGGGGATATTCTATATGCATCTAGTTAAGGTCGATTACCAGGTGTTCACCATATGAATGATTTTTATCTCTATGCAGTTTGCAAAATTCCTGATATGAGAATGATGTTTATGGAAATGAAAATATTGCAGTCTGTTAAAATAATGGAAATGATTGTTTACGATAAACTAATAAACTCACCAACCTTTTGATTGACACTTTTAAGCATGTTTATTCTCATGTTTGAAAGAAATCTTTCGCTGTGCATTTGCTCATTTTAGAGATATTACTTGGAGTCATTCATGGCATATTTCAAAAGACATTGCATTCAAGTCGTTGAGTTCAATAGAGTTTATTATTAAGTAAATGACAGCTTAGGTCATTTATAGGTTGGAGATTATGAAATGGCATGCATGCCTGTTAACTTTCGATGAAATGAAACTTTGTCTTTAAAAACGAATGAAATGTTTGTAAAATGTATCATATAGAGGTCAAATACCTCGCAATGTAACCATATGTTATTGTATTCGTCCTTATAGATTAGGACGGGTCTCTACAAAGGTATCTTCAGAAATATCGAAGATATTTATAACAAAACATACGATGATATCTTAGAATTTAAAATATCTAGAATTAAAGGATGTTGCAGAACTTTTCTGCAAGGATTTAGAATAAGTAAGGATCAAAGTATTCGCTAAAGATTTCAGCAGATACTGAATCATATGGATTATTAAGTACAGATTATGTGATTTATTCACAGCCTCCTTCATAGTCTGCTCAATCCGTTTTCCAGTACCAATTTTCTATTGAGTGTTTCCAATATTCCAATCTTTATTATCAAACTTTTGGCCATTAAGACCATCTACCATTTTGCTGCTTCATCATTATAACTAAATCATTGGTTATCAATCCGATGAGGGTGTGAAAGAATTTCGAAGGATTTGAACGCAGATTGTAATCGTCAAGATACAACAGATTGTTTAAGATGAAATCAAGTGGCGAACTTGAAGAAATGTTTAACTATAGAAGATATAACTTATTAACGATATTTTAAATCAAAATGTGTTATAATTAATATTTCCTACTCTTTTAACACTTTTTAATTATCCAAGATTAGTAGTCCAATGTTAGTAGTCCAATAGTCAAATAGTCCAATAGTTCAATATAAAATCTAGTTAATCAAGGTTATATTATATTGTCTCGGATTTAATCAAGACTAGTATATTATGACAGTATTTAAATGACGATATTTAAAGCGCGTAAAATAAATAACAGTATTTAAATGACGATATTTAAAATTGCGAGTATTAAAATTGCGATAATTAATTGCGATAATTAAAATGACAATAAAGAAAATGTAATAAGGAAATAGTTATAACGTGTATAGGAACAGTTAGCTAGGATTTGGTTAGTATAGATTTAAAATTTTATGTCGTTAATTAATTGGTTACTAATTAATTTTATTTTGTCAATTATTTTCTTCATTATGCCACTTGTCAAATTTTGACTTGGATGAATATGAAATTGAATTTGAATGAAAATAGTTGTTCTTTGATGAACGGATACGTATATATGTGAATTTGAGCAGTATTGTTAATGACTGATGAATCTGATTGAAGAATGTAAGTGTAACTTATTAATGTGAAATCTAAATATTTCTCGGGTATTACCTACCCGTTAAAATATTTTCACCATTAACAGTTTGTACAAAAGAATCTTTGATGTAGAACGATACGTAGAACGATGATTATACTCGAGGTATAGATTGTATGTTGAGGCGTGTGATGTTTAAGCTTGTGTTGTTAGTGGTACTGGTGTTGTTGGTGCCGGTGTTGGTGGTGCTGTTGATGCCGGTGATGCCTGCAAGTTGTGCATGATACTCTCTAAAGCCACTACTCGAGCGCGAAGCTCGTTGGATTCTTCTATTACTCCGGGATGATTGGCGGTTGGAACGAGTAGATGAATAAAATTTAGAATTTGAGATAGTATATAATCATGGCAAGATATTTGGGAAATGAGGGTGAAAATGGTGTTTTGGACAGGTTCACCTGTAAACACTTCAGGTTCTTCGCCAAGAGGGAAATGTGGTGGATGGAAGCGATCACCTTATTCTTGTCTCCAATGATTAAGTAGGCTACGAACCCATCCCCAATTCATCCAGAATAGATGATGGCTAATTGGTTGATCCATTCCGGTCACACTGCTTTCGGAGCTCGAGTGAAAATTCATATCGGAATGGTTGTCGGAATCTAAGGAATTTGAACTAGTTGCGAGCTCCATCTTGTACGGTTAGATAAAGGGTTTTTGATATTAAATGATTTTCGGATATCAGATGATATTGTAATTACATAGAACACCTATATAAAGTACAGAAGTTCCCGTAGATTACGGAGGAAATTAAGGAAACGTGTCAGACAAGGTTTAATGTGATGGGATATGAATTTGTCTGTACTGTAAAGACCCGTCCTAATCCATCTGGACGAATACATTACAATTGGTTACATCGCGAGGTACTTGACCTCTATATGATAGATTTTACAAACATTGCATTCGTTTTAAAAGACAAACTTTTATTACATCGAAATTCGACGGCATGCATATCATTTCATAGTATATCCAACTATAACTGACTGAGTAATAATCCTGATGAACTCGACGATTCGAATGCAACGTCTTTTGAAATATGTCATGAATGACTCCAGGTAATATCTCTAAAATGAGCAAATGCGCAGCAAAAGATTTCTTTCATTCCTGAGAATAAACATGCTTTAAAGTGTCAACCAAAAGGTTGGTGAGTTCATTAGTTTATCATAATCGATCATTTCCATAATTTTAATAGACCACAAGATTTTCATTTCTCATTAATATACGTCCCATGAATAGAGACAAAATAATCATTCATATGGATTGAACACCTGGTAACCGACATTAAAAAGATGCATATAAGAATATCCCCTATCATTCCGGGAAATCCTTCGGACATGATAAAAAATGAATTCGAAGTACTAAAGCATCCGGTACTTTAGATGGGGTTCGTTAGGCCCAATAGATCTATCTTTAGGATTCGCATCAATTAGTAGATCGGTTTACTAATTCTTAGGCTACCAAGCAAAAGGGCATATTCGGCTTTGAACATTCAACCATATAATGTAGTTTCGATTATTTGTGTCGATTTCGTAAAACATTTATAAAAGCGCATGTATTCTCAGTCCCAAAAATATATATTGCAAAAGCATTTAAAAAGGGAGTAATGAAACTCACTTAATGTATTTTGTAGTAAAAATACATATGATGACATTGAACAATTATAGGGTTGGCCTCGGATTCACGAACCTATATGAGTTATATATATTAAAACACATAATTATAATCGAACAAATTAATATATATATAAGAATTTATTATTTATATCATTTTTATATTAATAACCTATATGTTTCATATATTTATTTTATATATTTAAAATAAAAATATAAATTTTGTTATGTTATATGTATTTAATACATTTTTGTATATATATGTATATATATCTTCTGTTTGTTAAAATTATATTAATACTAAAATAATATTAGAAATGATAAAAATAATAATAATGATAATAGAGTTAAAAATGATACTTTTAATATTAATGATAAAATGATAACTTTAATAAAAATAATACTTTTAATAAAAATGATAATTTTAATAATAATGTATAATAATAATAATTTGAAAAATAATGACTTTACTAATAATAATAATAATAATCTTGATAATCCTATTAATACTACTGATAATAATAATAATAATCATAATTTTAGTATTTAGTGTTAGTTTAATAATAATAATAATAATAATAATAATAATAAATAATAATAATAATAATAATAATAATAATAATAAATAATAATAATAATAATAATAATAATGAGTAATAAGTAAACTACCTCAACGAAGTAATCCTAAAAAAAATGCCCAAGTCTGGGTTTGAACCCGCGACGTCTCGCTAACCCAATTAACACCTTTAACCTCATGAACCAACGTTTCGTTTTGGTATTAACCCGCATGATTAACTAGTTCATCTTCATCAAACACTTTTCATTTCTTCATCATCATCTTGATCTAATATCATCCTCATTCTAATATCATAATCATCTCTATTATCATTATATCATAGGCATCATCATCACATCATAATCAAATTATAATCATAATCATAATTATATCACGATCATAATCATAACACAATCATAACGATAATATAATCATGTACATCACCCTGGTTACGATCTCTAACTATTAATTATTATTCTCGTTATCACTAGTATATCATCATCAATATCGACTTAAACTATCACTCTAATATCAATCTTTCATCCTCATCATTCGGCCATAACCATGAAACTTAAACTAAATTTCAGCCCAGCATCTCAAATCAACACAGCCCAACAATATCACAAGCACGGCCCAACTGAAAAATAGAACTTGGCTCACTGCCCAACTTGCAATAGAAGAATTTCAGCCCAACTGAATCTACTGGCCTACGGCCTAACCATAAACTGGATTTTTCGGCCCAAATAGAAATTAATAACCCAACATTATACTAAGCCCAATTAAAGATGTTAAAGAAGCCCAACAAGCATCCCGTACTCGTAATATATATATATATATATATATATATATATATATATATATATATATATATATATATATATATATATATATATATATATATATATATATATATTCGCTGTGTACCTATTGCCATCCCTAAACCTTTAATAATCTAATTAAAAAAATGCAACGTCAACTATGAATTGCTCTAAATGTAGGCCACTATATTTATTTAGTCCCACTTGCACACTATATCCTGATTTATAAAATGCATCGCATAAGAACTTCAATAACATCAAGTGGATAACTTTTATAAAAAAAAAAAAAAATTTGGTGGTAAAGCTTCGGTTAGAACAGCAAGAAAAACAAGTGCAGTAGCAGTTGGTTGAGGTTGTTTTTGCTGATTTAAAGGTGTTTTAATGATGGCGAAATAGCAGGAGAAACAGCGTGGAAATAACAACCGTTCACAGGTGTAAGGTGGTGTTCATTCAGCAATACCTGAAACAGAAGTAAAATCGTAGCAGTAGCAGTAGTCCGTCGATGATGGTGGCAGTTTATTTGTTGATGGTTTGTGTTGAAAAAAAAATGATAATGGTTGTGATCGATGTGGGTTTGTGTTGAGGTTGATCGAATAGCAATCATAAATAACAATAAAGAAAATGAGTCTGTGGCGGGTTTAATGGTGAATGAACCGTGGTTTAGTGAGGGTTATGAAATGGTGGTCGATGTTTGATAATATTGCTCAAACGAGAAATAGTGACGAAGGTGTAGCATTTTGCAGGAGTTTATTGACGAAATTGGTGATGGTTAAATGAGTGACGATATGGGTTGATTAAATGGAAGGAATGGTGATCGTTCATTATGGTTGTGGGTTTCTTGGTGATTGTTAGTGGTGATTGTTGGTGGTGATGATTGTCATGGTGATCGAAGGCATCAATGGAGGCAGGGTGTGAGTGTCTAAACCGAATCGTAATAACAGAGGTGATGTTGGATTTTTGTCATGGTTTAATGGTGGTTGATCATAAGTGGATTTGTTGAACTAGAAACATAACCATAAACATTCAATGGGTTTGAGTTAATTGGGTGGTTTCATGTTGTATTTTTGGTTCGGTATGATAATAGCAACAAGTTGTATGTCGAGTAAATTTGATGATAATAGAGGGTATGATTTGTGGGAGGTTTGTTATATGATAAAGATGGTGGTGAAGGATTGTAGAAATGAGTTTTGTATGGTTGATCTATATTTGTATGTATATGTACAGGGTGATGAAATGATCTAATATGGATAGATGGATTTGATGACAGTATTATATACATGTTATATATCTAAAGAATTGAAATTGATAGATAAGTTAGATGGTGATATGTTGTTTTCATTGATACAGGGTTTTAACTTTAACTTTACATTCCGTGAATTGTTGTCTGCCTAATTGATATCATGATATATGTATATGGATTTTACACGTAATTGAAAAGAACACATATAGAATATCAATAGGTCATTACTCTTGAATGGGTAAACAGCTCATCACATCATGGATTTAATTTGGATTCACTTGCCTACACTATTGTACGTAAAATTTATTAATTTCACAAATGATGGATTCTTTTCCATTCATTATATTAAAAATTCAGTAAATGAGCTTTACATAATTGACTAGATATAGATATAAATATAAATATAAACTAGACATGAACTTATCCTAATACAAAATAAATTCATATAAATATATATGCACTAATAGTACGTACTGGTATCTCGTGTACTGTTTGAAATCAGTGGTGGATAAAAGTATTCAGAAAAATCCCTAATTTTTAAATTAACTATATTTATTTATTTTGGTCATTATGGTATAAAATTCGATCACTAACTATGAAGAAAAATTTACATTAATTATTCACTTCCAATCCCAAGTAAAATATAAAAAGTTTTAAAATTTCAACAAATAGTTCCAAAATACATTTTTAATAAGCCTAAAATTTATATTAGTCACATTCAGATCACCGTTTATTTTAAAATAATATAAGTTCCTTCTTAATTTGTTTACTATCAATTGAATGACAAATGAGCGTTTCCGTCATTTACTAAATAACTTCGAAATTACTTATATATATATATAACATACTTTATATATTCACTTTTATAATAAATTTTAATATATCTTTTATTAATTTACATATTTATTTATAACAAATTGTATATTGTATACAATAATTTATTAATATTCTTGTGCATAATTATTTATATTTACTTATGTATATATATTTATCTATTTACAAATAATGGTTCGTGAATCGTCAGAAATGGTCGAAGTCAAATGATTTCATAAAACAAATTCAATATTTTGAGACTCAATAGTACAGACTTTGCTTATCGTGTCAAAATTAAATAAGAATTAAGTTTAAATTTGGTCGGAAATCTCCGGGTCGTCACAGTACCTACTCGTTAAAGAAATTTCGTCCCGAAATTTGATCGAGGTCATCATGGTTAACCGTAAAAATGTTTTTATGACGAATATGAGTCGATACATAGGGTTTTATCATTATTGAGAAATATGGATAAAATAATTCGATTACGCGAAGCGTACGAGTGAAGCTATCACAAAAGAGTGAAATGATATATAAAGATTCATCTTGACTTTGATGTAGTCACTGTTGAATTTTTGAAAATAACATGCGTCTTAACTTTTGATGTTGTCTTGGTTGAATTTCGGAATTCAAGGGATTTAAAGAAAATCTTCGAAATCTAAAAGATTTGATTCTTCGGCGAATAAGAAAATTAAGATCTCTATAATTAAATACGGTGATCTGTCTCGAATACTCTGTCTGATATTTCTACTATAAATGAAACTCTTTCGTTCCATTATTTTCATCACTCTTATACTTTCTTTCTTAATTCATTCTTCCAAAGATTTTGAAAATGCTAAATCCAGTTTTGATCCTTATCGTTATTCTGACAATCACTTCTGTTTTCCTCCTTTTTCATCTACCATCGGAGGAATCTATTTAATTCTACTATGCTCTTGGGATTATAGTAGTTATAATTCTCCCGTGTCTTTATATTGCTATTAGAATTGATATATACGGTTTGTAATTTCGGGGTTGTTATTGGGCTTTATATTCTCCCTTATATTTCGGAGCTCTTTGTCTTTTTATTCTCTTCTCGACTCTAAGTCAAGCTAATAATGGTCCAGAATTTGTCGATATGGAATTCGGAATGAACATAGTTAATGTTCTAAGAAGGAAATTGAAATGACATGATCTTGATCTTGATTTCTCAAATTACCAGAATATCCTGGAAAAATAGATTTATCAAGAAAATGTGATCTTAATATGTTTGGAGATTAGTTAGAATGTAAGAGTTGTGTAACATGGCACATGATGACGTTATGATCTATGAATCATCACGATCCATTTAGAAACTCAGCATGACTTACTGTAATATAATCACATTGATCAAGTGTCATTATATCGTACTAACTCATGCATCAATTTACAACACTACTTCAAAAGCATTCATAATTCAAATTTGAATTTTTCAGTATTTTAGAAACTAAAACAGTTTCTTTCATGATATAACACAGATAGAGCGGAGAGATAATTAATATCGGATGAGAATATTTATGAAGATATCTTCAGAAATATTGAGGATATTAATAATGAAAGATACGATAATGTCTTAGAATTTTAGAATCAAATTGTAATGAAGAAATTCATTCACAATGATTTAGAGCAATTAATGAGCAAGGTATTCGCTAAAAATTTCATCAGAAACAGAATCATCATGATTCTTTATGTACAAGTTTAGTCCTTGTGATTTGTCCACAGCCTCCTTCATGATTTGCTCAATCCGTTTATCAGTTCCAACTTTTCTGAGCTTTTCCAACATACTATTCTTTATCATCAAACTTCTGACAATTAAGGTCATTTACGGTTGCCTACAGTTTTTTGCTGCTTCATTCAGCTTTTTCAAAGTTCAATGTATTGATTCGTAGGCTGGGTGCTTTTCAAAATTTTAGAATTGAAGATCGTAACTATTGATGTAGAAAGGCTACGAGATTCGAAATACTGATTGCTGATTCTCGGTAATTGGTATGGCAATTATTGTTACAGGTATAGATGAATACACGATGGGGTTTCAATGAATATAATGATTTTTCAGAAAGTCCAAATTCATTAAAGTTGCTGGTAAGTTTACTGCTAATGTGGTGAGATATAAACGGTTTCTCGGTAACGATGACGAAAGGGCAATCGTACACATCACAGTTATAATAAGGCTAATTTGAATGAAAGTTCAAGTTGATTTGCTGGAGCTGTGACAAAATTGGCTAATTTAGAGAGGGATCGTAAAGTTATTTTCGGTAATAACAACGCCAAAGGAGCTAGCACATATACGTGTTAAACGTTTACTCAGTTTTCGAGAATTTTCAGGTGCATAACTATATGTATCAATCTTTTCTTCTGTAGATGAAGCGTAGTTGGTTCATCCTCTCGATTGAGGTGTTTTCAAGAATAATGAAAGGTTTGAACGCAGATTGTAATCGTCAAGAAACAAATGAGGTTTAAGATGAAATCAAGTGACAAACTTGAGGAAATGTTTAGTTTCATATATTATAATCAATATTTTAATTCATTTTAATTGTCCAATATTGGCAGTTCACAGTTAGCAGTCCACAGTTAGCAGTTCAATAATTCATATATAATTTAATATATAATATTTGAATTAATTAATACGTATCGTGACCCGTGTATGTCTCAGACTCGATCACAACTCAAAGTATATATATTATTGTAGAATCAACGTCAACCCTGTATAGCTAACTCTATCATTACTGCATATAGAGTATTTATGGTTATTCCAAATAATATATATAGATGCGCCGATATGATATGTCAAAATATTTTATACGTGTCCCGATATTTAAAATGCGTAAATAACAGTATTTAAATGACGATAAATAAAGTGCGTAAAATAAATAACAGAAATTAAATGACGATAAATAAAATTGCGAGAATTAAATTGCGATAAAATAAATTGCGATAATTAAAATGTAATAATGAATTAACAGTTAGCTAGGAACAGTTAGCTAGGATTTTGTTAGCGTGGATTCTTAACAAAATTTCTCATAGTTAATTTGTTTGTTTCTAACAAATTTTGTTTTGTCCAATGTTTTTCTTCATTATGCCACTTGTTGGATTCTAATAAGTCAAAATCCAAATATGAAATTGAATGACAATGGTTATTCTGCGGTGAACGGATTCGTATATCTGTGGATGTAAGTAGGATAGTAAATTACCGTTGAATCAGATTCGAAGAATGTACAGTGTAACTTATTAATGTAAAATCTAAATATTCCTCGGTTATTACCTACCCGTTAAAATATTTTCACCATTAACAGTTTGTACAAAGGAATTTTTCAATTACAATCTTTATGAAAATATATATACATATACAGTTTCTTCAGGTGTAATCATGGATTTAATGAGTTAATATAATATTAATCTCATTTGATTTACCGTTAGAACTAGAATACATAATCTCTAAAACATTAGAGATTACATAATAGCCATGAAGAATGGGGATAATTGATGTAGAACGATACGTAGAACGATGATTATACTCGAGGTACAGAATGAGATGTTAGGCATGGATTATTGGTGGTATGGTGCAGTTACTGATTGTACTGTTAGTGCCGGTGATGTTGCTGAAGCTGGTATATTTTGCACTATATTCTCAAAATTTATTACTCGAGCGCGAAGTTCGTTGACTTCTTCTATTATTCCGGGATGATTGTCGGTCGGAATGAGCGAATGAATAAGGTTTAGAATTTGAGTTGTGATATAGTCGTGGCGATATCCTCTAGAAATCAGAGAGAAAATGGTATTACGAATAGGTTTGCCGGTAAGTGCTTCAAGTTCTTCGCCAAGAGAGCAATGTGGTGGATGGAAAGGATCGCCTTCTTCTTGTCTCCAATGATTAAGTAGACTACGAACCTATCAGATGAATTGGGGATGACTGATTGGTCGATTCATTCCGGTAACGTTGCTTCCGAAGCTTAGGTGAACATCCATGTCGGAATAGCTTTCGGATTCCGAAGAACTTGAACTAGTGGCGGGTTCCATTTCGTTCGATTGAATGAAGGATTTTTCGATATGAAATGATTTTCGAATATTAGATGATATTCTAATTATATAGAATATCTATATATAGTACTAAAGATTTCGTAGACTACAGAGGAATTTATGGCATATGTCAGGCAGTCTACAGTAACAGGTACTCTAAGATATGGATTAGCAGATTCGCTAAGATATGAATTTTGTCTATACACTATTTATGCAATCAATGCAGTAAGATGTGTCTAGACTAATAATGATAAGCAGGTAATTTCCTAAGAATGATAAGCAAATACTTTTCGACACGAAATGATAAGCAAAACTTTTGACTTGCAGACACGGTCGAAGTCCAGACTCACTAATGCATCTAAACAACTATCAGTTAGATACACTAATGTAAGACCTGGTTCGCTAAGACCACCGCTCTGATACCACATGTAAAGACCCGTCCTAATCCATCTGGACGAATACAATACAATTGGTTACATCGCGAGGTACTTGACCTCTATATGATACATTTTACAAACATTGCATTCATTTTTAAAAGACAAACTTTTATTACATCAAAATTCGACGGCATGCATATCATTTCATAGTATATCCAACTATAACTGACTTAGTAATAATCCTGATGAACTCGACGACTCGAATGCAACGTCTTTCGAAATATGTCATGAATGACTCCAGGTAATATCTCTAAAATGAGCAAATGCACAGCGGGAGATTTCTTTCATACCTGAGAATAAACATGCTTTAAAGTGTCAATGAAAAGGTTGGTGAGTTCATTAGTTTATCATAATCGATCATTTCCATAATTTTAATAGACCACAAGATTTTCATTTCTCATAAATATACGTCCCATGCATAGAGACAAAATAATCATTCATATGGATTGAATACCTAGTAACCGACATTAACAAGATGCATATAAGAATATCCCCTATCATTCCGGGAAATCCTTCGGACATGATAAAAAATGAATTCGAAGTACTAAAGCATCCGGTACTTTGGATGGGGTTCGTTAGGTCCAATAGATCTATCTTTAGGATTCGCGTTAATTAGTAGATCGGTTTACTAATTCTTAGGCTACCAAGCAAAAGGGGCATATTCGGCTTCGATCATTCAACCATATAATGTAGTTTCGATTACTTGTGTCTATTTCGTAAAATATTTATAAAAGCGCACGTATTTTCAGTCCCAAAAATATATATTGCAAAAGCATTTAAAAAGGGAGTAATGAAACTCACTTAATGTATTTTGTAGTAAAAATACATATGACGACATTGATCAATTGTAGGGTTGGCCTCGAATTCACGAACCTATATCAGTTATATATATATTAAAACACATAATTGTAATCGAACAAATTTATATATATAAGAATTTATTAGTTATATCATTTTTATATTAATAACCTATATGTTTCATATATTTATTTTATATATTTAAAATAAAAATAAAAATTTTGTTATGTTATATGTATTTAATACATTTTTGTATATATATGTATATATATCTTTTGTTTATTAAAATTATATTAATACTAAAATAATATTAGAAATGATAAAAATAATAATAATGATAATAGAGTTAAAAATGATACTTTTAATATTAATGATAAAATGATAACTTTAATAAAAATAATACTTTTAATAAAAATGATAATTTTAATAATAATGTATACTAATAATAATAATTCTAAAAACAATGATTTTACTAATAATAATAATAATAATAATAATAATAATAATAATAATAATAATAATAATAATAATCTTGATAGTCCTATTAATACTAATGATAATAATAATAATAATAATAATCATAATTTTAGTATTTAGTGTTAGTTTAATAATAATAATAATAATAATAATAATAATAATAATAATAATAATAAATAAATAATAATAATAATGTGTAATAAGTAAACTACCTCAACGAAGTAATCCTAAAAAAAATGCCTAAGTCCGAGTTTGAACCCGCGACATCCCGCTAACCCAATTAACACCTTTAACCCCATGAACCAACGATTCATTTTGGTATTAACCTACATGATTAACTAGTTCATCTTCATCAAACACTTATCATTTCTTCATCATCATCGTGATCTAATATCATCCTCATTCTAATATCATAATCATCTCTATTATCATTATATCATAGGCATCATCATTGAAGGTATTTCGTATGCCCGAGAGACATATTAAATTAATGTGGCTAACATGTTATGATCCAAGTCGGGTCATACCCAATAATAAACTTACCGACACCTTATTCGTATTTGATCTTAACGATTGAATCATTGATTAAATACGCGACACTGAATTTTAAGGAAAAGGTTTCTTAAATAATATTACTTGATATGTTTATATAAGTTATGGAATAACTTATATAACAAGGATTTAATTATTTATAGGTTAAATAATTTATTAAGTTATGTTACATTTTATAAAATTGGTTTTACAAAATATACATAACAAATAATATACAAGTTTATAAAATGTATTTTATAAAATCATGTTTTATAAAAACTAATTTTATAAATTCAGTTTTATATTCCACAAGTATATTATATGTGTTCAAATGGTAGTGGCATGGGGAGTTTAAGAACATGCACAAGATTCTTAATTGAATGGGACATACTTTTCCAAGTCTCTATAAGCATGCTCCTTGACTAAATGCCATACCATACATGCAAAGATATCAAGTTTTAGTGCAAAAAAAAAAAAACTGCCTTCTGCAGCTGTTTCAGCCGTGGCCTTTGAGGGTCAAAAGGAAGATCATTTTCTTTTTTGCAAGCTAGTTTTTCAAGTATCAATTAATCCTAACTTAAGTACTAAGTGTTGGTATCAAATTTGGGGTATAATCTCTTGAGGTTTCATGCTTTTGAGGCTTGCATTCCCATCATCTTTTCAACCTACTGCTATCCAGAAAATTGGGTGTAAGAGCAAAGGGTTTTGAGCTTGTTCAAAGGTGATTAAGGGTCTTAATTCCTAACAAGTTTAAGGGTGGTGTTGGTACACAATAGCTTGAGGTTTTATCATCTTGTTGTTCTTCAATATCACCCTTAATTAACTTGAGGAGGTAATAATCTTCTTCTTATACTTGTTTTATATGTGAGCATTAATCCATGACTTGATATGAATATGGGATTTAACTTAAATGGCTTAACATGTTAACATGTACTTTACTTAATGCTTTCGCTCGTTTTAACTACATTAAATTGGTTTAATGATTAAGTTAACTATATTAACATGTTGTTTATGAAACTTGTTAAATTCCATCAATCATCACATCATAATCAAATTATAATCATAATCATAATCATAATTATATCACGATCATAATCATGACACAATCATAACCATAATATAATCATGTACATCACTCTAGTCACGATCTCTAACTATTAATCATTATTCTCGTTATCACTAGTATATCATCATCAATATCGACTTAAACTATCACTCTAATATCAATCTTTCATCATCATCATTCAGCCATAACCATGAAACTTAAACTAAATTTTGGCCCAGCATCTCAAATCAACACAGCCCAACAATATCACAAGCACGGCCGAGCTGAAAAATAGAAGTTGGCTCACAGCCCAACTTGCAATAGAAGAATTTCAGCCCAACCGAATCTACTAGCCTGCGGCCCAACCATAAACTGGATTTTTCGGCCCAAATAGAAATTAATAACCCAACATTATACTAAGCCCAATTAAAGATGTTAAAGAAGCCCAACAAGCATCTCGTACTCGTAATATATATATATA
This sequence comes from Rutidosis leptorrhynchoides, assembly GCF_046630445.1. Taxonomy (NCBI): domain Eukaryota; kingdom Viridiplantae; phylum Streptophyta; class Magnoliopsida; order Asterales; family Asteraceae; genus Rutidosis; species Rutidosis leptorrhynchoides. The sequence goes on along the minus strand of NC_092343.1, from coordinate 362,208,443 downwards.
TATATATATATATATATATATATATATATATATATATATATATATATATATATATATATATATATATATATTCACTGTGTACCTATCGCCATCCCTAAACCTTTAATAATCTAATTAAAAAAATGCAACGTCAACTACTAATTGCTCTAAATGTTGGCCACTATATTTATTTAGTCCCACTTGCACACTATATCCTGATTTATAAAATGCATCGCATAAGAACTTCAATAACATCAAGTGGATAAATTTTATATAAAAAAAAATTGGTGGTAAAGCTTCAGTTGGAACAACAAGAAAAATGAGTGCAGTAGCAGTTGGTTGATTCTGTTTTTAGTGATTTAAAGGTGTTTTAATGATGGCAAAATAGCAGGAGAAACAGCGTGGAAATAACAACCGTTCACAGGTGTAAGGTGGTGTTCGTTCAGCAATACCTGAAACAAAAGTATTATCGTAGAAGTAGCAGTAGTCCGTCGATGATGGTGGCGGTTTATTTATTGATGGTTTGTGTTCAACAACAACAAAAATAAATGATAATGGTTGTGATCGATGTGGTTTTGTGTTGAGGTTGATCGAATAGCAATCATAAATAACAATAAAGAAAACGAGTCTGTGGCAGGTTAAATGGTGAATGAACCGTGGTTTAATGAGGGTTATGAAATGGTGGGCGATGTTTGATAATATTGCTCAAACGAGAAATAGTGACGAAGGTGTAGCATTTTGCAGGAGTTTATTGACGAAATTGGTGATGGTTAAATGAGTGACGATATAGTTGATTAAATGGAAGGAATGGTTATCGTTCATTATGGTTGTGGGTTTCTTGGTGATTATTAGTGGTGATTGTTGGTGGTGATGATTGTCATGGTGATCGAAGGCTTCAATGGAGGCAGGGTGTGAGTGTCTAAACCGAATCGTAATAACAGAGGTGATGTTGGATTTTTGTCATTTTTTAATGGTTATGGTTTATTGAATTTATAAACATAGAAAGGAATAAATGGTGGTTGATCATAACCATAAACATTCAACGGGTTTGAGTTAATTGGGTGGTTTCATGTTGTATTTGTGGTTCGATATGATAATAGCAACAAATTGTATGTCAAGTAAATTTAATGATAATAGATGGTATGATTTGTGGGAGGTTTGTTATATGATAAAGATGGTGGTGAAGGATTGTAGAAATGAGTTTTGTATGGTTGATCTATATTTGTATGTATATGTACAGGGTGATGAAATGATCTAATATGGATAGATGGATTTGATGAAAGTATTATATACATGTTATATATCTAAAGAATTGAAATTGATATATAAGTTAAATGGTGATATGTTGTTTTCATTGATACAAGGTTTTAACTTTAACTTTACATTCCGTGAATTGTTGTCTGCCTAATTGATATCATGATATATGTATATGGATTTTACACGTAATTGAAAAGAACACATATAGAATATCAATAAGTCATTACTCTTGAATGGGTAAATAGCTCATCACATCATGGATTTAATTTGGATTCACTTGCCTACACTATTGTACGTAAAATTTATTAATTTCACAAATGATGGATTATTCTTCATTCATTATATTAAATATTCAGTAAATGAGCTTTACATAATAGACTAGATATAGATATAAATATAAATATAAATATAAACTAGACATGAACTTATCCTAATACAAAATAAATTCATATAAATATATACGCACTAATAGTACGTACTGGTATCTCGTGCATTGTTTGAAATCAGTGGTGGATAAAAGTATTCAGAAAAATCCCTAATTTTTAAATTAACTATATTTATTTATTTTGGTCATTATGGTATAAAATTCGATCACTAACTATGAAGAAAAAATTACATTAATTATTCACTCCCAATCCCAAATAAAATATAAAAAGTTTTAAAATTTCAACAAATAGTTCCCAAATACATTTTTAATAAGCCTAAAATTTATATTACTCACATTCAGATCGCCGTTTATTTTAAAATAATATAAGTTCCTTCTTAATTCGTTTACTATCAATTGAATGACAAATGAGTGTTTCCGTCGTTTACTAAATAACTTCGAAATTTACTTATATATATATATATATATATATATATATATATATATATATATATATAACATACTTTATATATTCACTTTTATAATAAATTTTAATATATCTTTTATTAATTTACATATTTATTTATAACAAATTGTATATTGTATACAATAGTTTATTAATATTCTTATGCATAATTATTTATATTTACTTATTTATATATATTTATCTATTTACAAATAATGGTTCGTGAATCGTCGGAAATGGTCGAAGTCAAATGATTTCATAAAACAAATTCAAAATTTTGAGACTCAATATTACAGACTTTGTTTATCGTGTCAAAATTAAATAAGAATTAAGTTTAAATTTGGTCGGAAATCTCCGGGTCGTCACATGTACACCATCTATGCAATAATTGCAATAAGACGTGTCGAGACTGAAAATGATAAGTACATATTTTTCGACAAAGAATGGTAAGCAAAACTTTTGACATGCAGACCAGGTTCAAGTCCAGACTTATTAATGTATCCTAACAACTACTAGGTCAAAGTCCAAACTCATTAATGCATCCTAACAACTACCAGTTAGACACACTAATACAAGACTTGGTTCGCTAAGACCATCGCTCTGATACCAACTGTGATAGCCCGTCCTAATCCATCTGGACGAAGTCTTCAACAGCTGGTCCCATTGCGAGGTACTGAACTCTATATGCCATAAACGACTCCATGTAATATCTTTAAAATGAGCAGATTTATAGCGGAAGATTACTTTCAGACATGAGAATAAACAAGTTTTAAAAGTGTCAACTAAAAGGTTAGTGAGATCATAGGTTTATCATAAACAATAATATTCATAATTTTGATAGACCACAAGATTTAAATGTGCATGGTAAAAATTGGGCCCGAATCTTATACCCACCTGTAATGTACATGCGATTTCTTTTAAATCTAGTACACATATCTCGTGTATGAAACCATTTTTCAACAATTCTTAATAACCGTACACATATCTCGTGTACAAAATATCATACACATAACATGTGCATAAAATCATTCTCTCTATAGATAACCTTTGCTTGGTAACCGGCCTTAACATTTAATGCGCATCATGAATATCCCCAAAATAAACAGAACTTTCAGTCTGTAATAAATATATAAACCTCGAAGTACTAAACACCACGCCCACTAGCTCTTCTGTCTAGTGAACATCCTGGGTGGGGGTGTTAAACCCGGTAGCTACCTTTAGGATTCGCGTCAATTAGTAGGCAATTATAACGTGCAAACTAATTCTTAGTTTACCAAGCTATAATAATCAGGGGGAAATATTCACATCAATTAGTGGCAATTATAACATCCAACTAATTCAACAGAACTTTTGTCTGTATAATAATTCATTCGAGGAATGTTTTGCTTGTGTCATATCGCATCAAACAATTATAAAAAAAACATTTCATGTATTCTCAGTCCCAAAAATATATATTGTGAAAGCATTTAGTAAAAAGGGATCAAATGAACTCACGCATATAAATATTGTAAAACAGTTATTAAAACTTTGCATGAATTCACAATCCAAAAATGTAAAGAGTAAAAGGGAGCAAATGAAACTCACGATACAATATTTTGTAGTAAAAATATTCATATGACGATACTGAACAATGCAGGGTTGACCTCGGATTTACTAACCTATATCAAGTATACATATTAACACATATAATTAACATGTAATAATAATCAAACTAGTTTATGTATATTACTTATTTAATTTAGTAATATATTTTTTATATGTAAATATTTATGTAAACAATGTTATTAGGTTTAATATATAATGTATATGTAATATTAATATAGTTATAGTATATGTAATAAGTATATTTTTTATATATACAAAATATTTATTTGTTAAAATGATAGTTTTAAAAATAATGATTTACTAATAATAATAATAATAATAATAATAATAATAATAATAATAATAATAATAATAATAATAATAATAATAATAACTTTATTAATAATGATAATACTAATAATAAAAATGATATTGTTAATAATGATACTTATGTTAATAATAATAATAATAATAATAATAAAATAATAATAATAATAATAATAATAATAATAATAATAATAATAATAATAATAATAATAATAATAATAATAATAATAATAATAATAATAATAATAATAATAATAATAATAATAATAAAAATGATACTAATACTAGTGTTAATGAAAATAATAATAATTTGTATTGTTTTCAAAATAATAATAATAATAATAATAATAATAATAATCGTAATCATAATAATGATCATAATACCTATGTTAATAATAATAATTTTAATAATACTCCTAATACTTAATGATAATACTTAGTAATAATAATAATGATAATAATATTTAATTATGTTAATGATGGTAACAATACTAATTAACTTATCCTTAATAACAACGATTAATAATAATAATAATAACAATAATAATAATAATAATAATAATAATAATAATAATAATAATAATAATAATAATAATAATAATAATAATAATAATAATAATAATAATAATAATAAGGTTAGAAAGGCTACCTTAATGTATAAGCCTTTAAAAAAATTAAAAAAAGTTAAATAAACGCCTTTGTCCGGGCTCGAACCCGAGACCTCTCGGTCAAACACAACAACACAAAACTACTGCTCTAACCGTCTCTTTCTGTTTTAAAGCATAACTTAAATCTATTTACTCATATTTCTATCTTCAACACTTCTATCATTATCACGATACTTATTATCTATCATCATCATACTTCGGTTATCAATATCTATCGCTACCATGACATCTTCACAGGATCATCATTTAACTTCATCATCCTTCTCGTTTGTTCACCATTTATCATCAATCACCCTTAATGAATCATCATCACCATCTAATCCTATTCTTAATCGTCTTCATTAATCATCTAATATCTCCATTATTAACGAAATCATAATCATTTCTACTATCATTATATTATAACCATCATGATCATAATTGTTAGTATTCATCATTATCATTTTCTAATCCCATCTTCATCTTATCGTTTATAACACAGTTATCTCATAACTGCAACCATCATACTTCATACAAATTCATCATCATTTATCAACCTCGTAAATGAAAATATATATATATATATATATATATATATATATATATATATATATATATATATATACATATATATATATATATATATATATATATATATATATATATATATATATATATATATATATATATATAAGCGAGAGTCCCCATCTTGGTCGACCATGAAGTTGGATTGTGTCTCACCTCCACAAGATTTTTTCTCGGATTCCTTTATAATGCGTTATATAAAATCTCCAATTTATTTAAAATGCCAAACTATTAACTATGTTGGATCGTTATCATACATTACAGGCTCACCCTTATCTCTTCATGCCATTAATATTACGTACTATCATCTCCATGATCGTTCTTCATCATCATTATACACCTCATCACCTTTGTGCACTATCATCTACATAATCTCATCGTTACTCACGAATCAACCAAAAATGAAACAGAACTCGTGTACAGTAGCAACCTGTTAGCGACGAGGAGAGAGAGAAAAAAATGGCGGTTGGTGGTGATTTGCTGTGATGGTGGAAATGATTGGGTGGTTCGGTGGTGGGTTATGGTGGTTGTGAGCTTGTAGATGAGGGTTTCGGTGGGAAGTGATGGTTGCAAACTATGGTGTCCGTTGGTGTTTAAACGGGTAAAATGGTGATGAAGGTCGTTGGTGGTCTCGGTTGGATTGAAGAAAATGGGTTATGGTGTTCATGGTGTTTAAAAGTGATGATGGAGTGGCGGTTAAAGAGGGTGGTGGTTTCTCGATCATAAATAGAAACGAAACAATGGAGGTTCTTAATGGCAGTTTTGTGATGGGTTTTGGATAGTTCTCAATGAAAGTAGGAAAAGGTGATTGGAGAGTGGCAGTTATGGTGTTTGTATTCGAATAAGAGGTAAGAAAATAAAAGGGTTGATCATGACCTGAATTGGAAATAGAAACAGCCTAGCTCGAGCAGGTTGTTGTTGTTATGTTATTAAGCAGAGGGAAAGAAAGAAAAATAAAATAATACAAAGCTCGAGATTTTTGTGGTAGTGATTGTTGAAGATGGAAGTTGGTGAATGGTTTAAACAGAATCAATTTAGAAGATAGGTGGTTGTGGTTTAAATCTATAACTTGCATGTAGAGGAAAGGAAGCAAATTATTCGTGTGTATGTTTGTGATGCTAGATCATGTAACTTGTATATGTATATATATATTTTTGATGAAAGAGTTAGACAAACACAGTACTTGAATATTTAACTTACTCTTGCCACTAAGCCATTTTATTATTATAAAGGAAATTAGCTGGATGTTGTTTTGTAGTGATTTGGAGTCGACAGAATACAGATTCGTGAGTAGGGAATGAAGAAAAAATTTAAGAATGGATTGTGATTGATAACAAAAAATTACTTAGAGGAAAAGTGGGGTAGTCGAATATGGACAGGGAACAAGAATTGGGGTGTGGATATATCTCTCATGTCTTTGCATCCATACACCTATGTATCATTTATAATATTAATAAGAATTTAAATGTGTAAAGTATGAATGGACATCTAACAAATTAAAGGTGTTCAATAGTTAGTAGTCATTCACTTATTTGATAGTACCGATAGTTTTCTCGGAGTGATATATCGTGGTCCATTGTTAATCACAGCGGATAAAAGTCTTCGGAAAAATCACAAATTTTTACAGTAATTATATTTATTTATTTTAGTAATTATGGTATAAAAACCGGTCATTAATTATTAACTAAAAATTAAATCACTATCCGCGCTCGATCTTAGATAGAATATAAAAAGTGTTAACATTTAATAATTAGATCCTAAATACATTTCTAATAAGCCTATAATTTATATCACTCATTTTTGAATCAACATTTATTTTTAAAATCACATAAGTTCCTTTTTAACTCGTTTAATATCGATCGAATGACAATTGAGCGATACCGTCAATTACAAAATAAATTCGAAATCATATATATATATATATATATGTATATATATATATATATATATATATATATATATATATATATATATATATATATATATATATATAAAATATACTTCAATTATATATATTGATATATTTTAAATAATAATTATTATAATATCATATTTTATTTTATTTTACATAACAAGTTATACGAATTAAATCATATACTATTTCAAATTATTATTATATATTCATATATTTAAATATATATGTATCTATTTCCAAACAGTGGTTCGTGAATCATCAGGAATGGTCGAAGGTCAATTGAATATATGAAACAGTTCAAAAATTTTGAGACTTAACCTAACAGACTTTTCTTGTCGTGTCAAAAAAATCGTATCGAGAGTTTGATTTAAAATTAGTCAAAATTTTCCGGGTCATCACACCAAACAACTTGCCACTATGGCAAACGGCCTGCCACACACGCAAAGTAAACGGGCATGGTAAACGGGCAGACTGGTCAAACGAGCCCTGCAAACGGCCTGCCAGCCGTTTGCAGGCATTTTTCACTTCTATTTAAAGACTTGTTTTCATCCATTTTCAACACACCTCTCCTCACTCTCTCACTATAATACACTTTCTCTCACTAGAACTTTCAAGGCCTTCTCACCTTCGAGCGAAAAATTAAGTACCAGAAGGCGAACGCCGAAGATTGTAATAGGAGCGGTCTAGAGGATGTCAGCACTTGTAATGGTCCAGATAACATCTGTAAACGGTGAACGCCTTCCTTAATTTAATAAAGTTATTTTGTTACTTTAAGTTGCTTTCATCTTGCATGATTATCTATCCATTGCAAATGTTTATTATGTGTTGAATAGTTTATCTGAAACTTATGCTATTGTTATGTTGAAACCTTGATGGTTTAGACGTTTAATTTACGGATCACCCTTTTCACTTATTCACGTGGCTATAACCTAGTATTAGGACTTGATCAACTCTAGGATAAGGGTTAGTAGTTATGTGTGCTTAATGTCACAATAGGGATGTAGTACCTACATACGAATAACCATTTATTTGTCAAAGAAGAGCTGCCCAAATAGGTTGTGATTAGAGTAGGCAATATAGAGTTTAGTAAACACTAGCCTGCTCAAAATCATGATTCGCGTCAGAAGCAATGTTCTTGAGATATTGTAAGATGATCCGGGGTTGAGTAAGTGATCGTAAAGGAGAGACTTTTAATCCAATTAGCAATACCATAGAATACCTAAGATTGCACATCTGTTAATGTTATGGCATAGCTTAGTATTAAGTGGTGGAATATTACTGTAATTAGACCAACTAGGATTAAGAAAAACTGAGCTTTTCCTTTAGGGATATACCACTTTGTTCATGTACCTAGGATTCTATCAACAAGGTCGTTTAAACCATCTAAGGTTAACGTTGGGAGTAGGGATATCCGTCTTAGCCAGTATCTTCAAAGCTTAAACTCTTAGTGACAAATCACTTAGGTTCATAGCCCAGTTGATTGAGGTTTAGCGTTTATCCTAGGAAGTTAAACTCTTGTGATAATTCCGCATCAGGATTCTATTCTTCATGCTTATCCATTTTTATAGTTTATATTACCTTTAGTTAATCTTAATCTATCACCACTTGTCAACTAGGGTTAACTATTTATGCACTTTTGTCCCACGATACTGAGCAAACATACAAAAATATGAACCTGAGTTATATTTATCACTTACTCGTTAAAAGAAAGACAAGTAGATGAGTTATAGTTAGGAAACCCAGCTAAATATAAATAATAATCTGTTACTCTCTTTTGGTAGCTAATTATGACGTGTTGCGACCTAACGACACCGTACAAATAAAATCGTATGTTTTGGCCATATCAGTAGTGTTAGCTAGTAGTAATAGTAAACACTAGTTTATGTATATATGACAACAATTTAAGCAGTAGATTATCATACAACATTATAACATATAAATATATCACCATACAACACATAACATGTCAATAAGTAAAATATCCATCATGCCATAAGTAGATAATCCATTAATCATATATAAAAGAAATAATAATCATCCACAAGTGTGTATGTAAAATAGCTGGCAAAAACCACACCGGTAAGTCTAGGATAAAATAATTAAGTACTATAATATCCAAAGTAGTGGAAACAAGCACGGTGACGCAAGAAAACTCTACTTGGGAGTACGCACCTTATCAAGTAGACGGATGAGAACATCCTCCACTAGCTTAAGTCTCACGTTCATACTCCCTAGAGTAACCTCTTCAGTAGCTGAGGTCGTAGGAGTACTAGGCGTGGCACTTGTAGACGGGAGAGCGGGGCCTCTTACCCAAAGTGGTAGGCTGCATCGGGGTATGCTGTACAGGTTCCGACTCTTTGTCGGGCTCTTCATCAAGTTCTTCTTCTGGTTCTTCCTCGGGATCCTCTTTCAGATCCTTTTCAGTATCCTCTGTACCGGCCTCAGAGGGCTCAAACTCCTCCGTATGCACGGACTAAACCTCAACCTCAGAGTCAGATGTCTAGTTCCCTTGTGACTGAACAGTATCTTCTGTTTCATATTTAGAGTCGCTAATGAGGATAGGGTGAGAAGCAAATATCTAAAGCTCAAGAAAACACACCAAGTTAGTATACATGTAACATAAAGTACAATATATGTAGCAGTGTAAGTATATCACGAAATTCTATTTTCGAGTTGTAGTCTAGACTCACTTAAGTGCTAGAGACTCAGACAGACACACTAATACAAATTCTAGTTCCCAAAAACCATTAGCTTTGATACCAAATGTAACACTCTGTCATTTCACAATAACGGTGTATTAATAATGGTGTATTAACTCCTGGTCCCACACTTAACGGTCACACCCTCTATATGAGACGTTTGCCGAAAAGAATTCGCATTATTTTCAAAAGACGTTGTCATTAAATGTAAAATAAATCAAACAGTTTAACATAAATGACAAAAGTAAATAATTCCATTATTATTTAAAAGCAATAGTTTAAATGCAAATTGTGACAACCCGAATTTTTTCGACTACTTGATCATACTATTTACATGATTTAATAATTTTGACTTGATAAGCAATGAATTTTAATAAGTCTTGAACCTCCGGAAAGAGTTTTATATAAGCATTTGACCACCCTTTTATTCCTACGATTCACGAACGTTATAACTTGTATTAATTATATATATGTGTGTGTGTGTGTATATATATATATATATATATATATATATATAATTAACTTAAAAATATGATAATTAAATATCTCATTAAGTATATTAACAAGGTATTATATATATATATTTTCATACTACTAATTTAGAGAGTTTTCGAACAATACATATGTTACTATTTAAACGATGTAATTAACTTATGTTAAAATGTATTTACATACAATGTATTATGAGTATAAATACAACCTTAAAAGTATTAAATACACTTAATAATGTACAAATACATATAAAGGATAGTTATACTCGTATTTCCGTTCATTTTTCTCAAGAATCCTACTCGTATTCATACAGTATATATATATACACGTATTATATGAAGCTTCTAGAAGTATTTACTATTGATATATACTAATAAAAATCTGTATTAATGGATTATTATGTCATGCATGACCTCATGGTATTTAACCTATCCTAGATATTTGTCATAAAACAACAAATTACAAGTAGTATATAAAGGCCTTACATGGTATTAACCTTACTCAGAGCTTTGTTCAATTCATATAATTATAGCTATCTATATAAGAGTTTATAAACTAGAACATAGTTTAGTTAATTCTAAACTTGTTCGCAAACAAAGTTGATCCTTCAAACTTGACTTTTAAAAATAACTTAACACATGTTTTATATCTATATGATATGCTAACTTAATGAGTTAAAACTTGGAAACACGAAGAACACCGTAAAACCGGACATACGCCGTCTTAGTAAAACCGGAGGCTGTTTTGGGTTGGATAATTAAAAACTATCATAAACTTTGATTTAGAAGTTGTTTTTTTGGGAAAATGAAATTTCATATTAACATAATAAAATATCCAAAAATCATGGTTAAACACAAAGTAGAAGTATGTCTTTCAAAATGGTCATCAAGATGTCATTCTTTCGACGGAAAATGACTACCCCTTTCAATTATGGACTTGTAACCTGTATCTCCGACTATAAACCACTAATTTTTCAGTTTAGTTCTAAAAATTAGAGTTCGTTATGAAACCATATCAATTTGATTCACTCAAAACGGATTTGTAATAAAGAAGTTATGGGCAAAACAATATTGGTTAAAAATGACTAAAATGATTACGGGATTAATTCATTAAAATCTATACTAACCATATCCTAGCTAACTTTTCTTGTTTTATACATGTATTATAACATGGTATGAATTACACAATATGTCGAATTAATCGAAAGACACCACCTACTCAATACGTCGAGATAACTTCAAAGACAATAGCGGTATCGTGGGTCATGATTGAGTCTTATATAATACGTGTATACTATGTCTTGATTATTTCAAGGTGATGTATCAATCTATATACTTACTACTAACTGTGGACTACTAATTAAGGACTACTAACATTGGACTGCTAAATTGACAACTTAAACAATCACACGTGATTGAAAATATAAATTTAAACAATCACACGTGATTGAAAATATAAACTTAAACAATCACACGATTGAAAATATGAACTTAAACAATTACACGTGATTGAAAGTATGAACTTAAACAATCACATGTGATTGAAGATATGATATGAACTTGCTATATTAATTTTGTTCACATGTATTATTATCTGAATCGTTATTATTATTATAGGTTCGTGAATCCAAGGACGACGGCCATATTTTTAATAAGTTGAAAACTTATTATTAATATACTTTTACTACCGTGAGTATATAGTCCCATTTTTAAACTTTAATAGTATTTTGGGATGAGAATACATGCATTTTATGTTTTACGCTATGGACACAAGTACTTAAAATATATTCAACGTTGAGTTGTACCACCTTGCATATTTTCCCTAATAGCTTGGTAACTAATATTTACATGTTGTAAGAACATGTAAACGGTTGCATAGTACTTCGTTTTGAAAGAATGACATCTGAAGTATGCTAGCTTTAAACCTTTATATCTCACCAACCTTTGTGTTGACTGTTTAAGCATGTTTATTCTCAGGTTCTTAAGAAAGTCTTCCGCTGTTGCATTATCTGAGCAAGCTGTGCATGGAGTCTCATACTTTTATTTAAATAGAGTGTTGCATTCAATAAAACCTTTGTCATGTATTATATTCGACTGTTATGTCACGTGTGTAGCATTTGAAAACCGATATATTATGGGGATTATTCCTTAAATAATCGCCCAATTATTTAAATATGCATTATGTATAATAATGGTGTGCTTTTTATGAAACGAATGCAATATTTTCTAAAACGTATCATATAGAGGTCAAATATCTCGCTATGGGACCAATTAATAACGTACTGCGTTTATAGTAATATGGACGGATCGTTTCAGTTGGCATCAGAGCAGAGGTCTTAGCGAACCAGAAATTGCATGCATTAGTGAGTATGGACTTTGACCAAACTTGTTTTTGGAAACCATTGCTTATCATTTTTGGTCGAAAATTGAATACTTTAACATGTAAATATTATGTGGTATATTACTAATGTGGTAGTTAATGTGTGATAGATGTCTACTTCTAGCACCAATCTCATTATCACATTCAGCGACTCCGAAGTTGAATCTCCAGCAAAAGTACCAATCATCGACTTATCTGATAACGACAAAGACCCAAAGGAAGGTGTATCAATCATCTATATAACTGATGACGATGATGACCTAGAGTCGGACGCATTTTGGGAAGATTCACAATTTTCGGAAGAACCGGAAGTGAAAGAACCTGAAAACAATCCTGAGGAGGAGGAGGAAGTAAAAGAGATTACTGGAAAAGAATTTAAAAAGGGAAAGGAACCTGTAGTCACAAAACCAGAATTTCCAAATCCTAAAATTAATAAAGAAAATGTTGTACAAAGTGCTCATGACATTTCTACCCCTAGCCACCCTTGTCTTACCAACTCTATTGAGGTATCAAGTACCTCAGAACCCCGACCAAGATATAAACGTACTGCTCGAATAAGCGTTATGCCAGTACTTGATAACAAGAGGCCCCGCCGTTTTTTTAAAAACCAATTCCGCTACGACATCACTTCACGCATTGTATAATATTATTTAGTGTGCTCTACTTTATCCTACATATGTTTTATAAACTTATGTGAATAAGTAGTATTGTATTGTTGTACCATAATGCATTGAAGAATAAAGCGTGAAATGATAATGCATTAGTTTTTCATAATAGAATATTATTTGGATTGTAGTAGTTAATTATTGTACTAAGCTATTAAGTATGAACTTTAACGGGTAGGTAATACCATAGAAATAATTATAAAACGCTAATAAGAAGAAAAAAATGCTTTTATAATAATTGGTTCATCTTATTAATATGCCACGACGTACCATTAATTACTTGCTACATCTATAATATTCTATGTGATTAATTATCTTATATGTTTATTGAAGAAACATGGCTCGATTGAACCGAATGACGGAACAAGAAATTGAGGAGCTTATCAACCAACGCGTAAACGACCGAATGCTTTGGGTCGAAGCAGTAAGAGTAGCAGCAAACAACACAAACCCTCATGTTGGATGCTCATATAAAGCATTTCAAGGTTGCAAACCTTCATCATTCAACTGAACAGAAGGACCAGTCGGTTTAACCCGATGGTTCAAAAAGCTAGAGTCCGTATTTAAAATCAGTGGTTGTGCGGAAGGGGATAGGACAAAGTATGCTTCATGCACATTACAGGATGGTGCACTTACATGGTGGAAAAACTATGTAAAAGCTGTAGGGGGCGATGAAGCATATGATACTCCTTGGGAGGAGTTGAAAAATATGCTAATCAACGAATATTGCCCAAGGAACGAGGTTAGGAAGATGGAAGCCGAATTATGAAATATGAAATTTGTCGGCATGGAACTTACCAACTATAACAGGCGATTCATGGAATTGGCCTTGTTATGTCATGAATTGGTACCAACAGAAGAGCGGAAGATTGAATTGTACAAAGATGGTCTGCCAAAAAACATCAAGGCCAATGTTACAGCATCCAAACCCAAGACAATTCATGAAGCTATCACCATGGTAAACGAGCTAATGGATCAAATCATCCTGGATAAGAACGCATCAAATACCGATGCCAAGGTATTGGATAACAAAAGAAAGTGAGATGGAAACCGTGATCGAGGTCACCAATAACAATATCTCAAGAAACAGGAAACCACGCAAGGTGCGGGTAGTGGTTCAAGTTCAGGTTTACAAAGGACGAAATCCCTTATGTAACAGATGCCACAAATATCACTCTGGTTTTTGCAATGTGGTGTGCAACAATTGTAATCGAAGGGGTCATCTTACTAAAGATTGTAGGGTTCCCGTTACAAATACAAATGGCACCAAAACTCCTGCCACCAATGCAAATAGAACTGCCTTGGCCACTGTTACTTGTTACGGGTGTGGGAAACAGGGTCATATTAAGAGCCAGTGTGAAGATCCGGACCTGCACGTGGAAGAGCATTTAATATTAATGCTAGAGAGGCATGTGAAGATCTGGAGATTGTTACGGTTACGTTTACCATTAATAACTTATCAGCATCTATTATATTTGATACTGGTGCCGATAGAAGTTACATGTGTAAAGACTTTTACACTAAATTGAATTGTTCATCATTACCTCTAGATGATAAGTACATGATTGAGTTAGCTAATGGTAAACTAATTAAAGCCGATAAAATTTACCGTGATTGTAAAATAAATTTAGCTAGAGAAACGTTTAAAATTGATTTGATACCCGTAGAATTAGAAAGTTTTGATGTAATAGTCGGTATGTACAGGATGTCCAAAATAGGAGCTGAAGTTGTGTGTGCCAAGAAGGAAATTTGCATTCCTCGTAAAGATAAAACGTCAGTAATGATTTATCGTGAGAAGGTTAATTCAAAGCTAAAACTCATTAGTTGCTTGAAAGTCCAAAAGTGCTTGAAGAAAGGGTGCTATGCTATCTTAGCACATGTTAATAAATTCAAAACAAAGAAAAATGAGAAGAGCATCAACGACGTGCCTGTGGCAAGAGATTTTCCTGAAATCTTTCTGGAAGAGTTGCCGGGATTACCTCCATTTAGATCTGTAGAATTTCAAATAGATCTAGTACCAGCAGCTGGACCAGTGGCTCGTGCTCCATACAGACTTGCACCGTCTGAGATGAAAGAGTTACAAAGCCAGTTACAAGAATTACTGGACCGTGGACTCATTCAACCGAGCACTTCACCGTGGGGAGCTCCAATTTTATTCGTCAAAAAAATGATGGATCCTTCCGAATGTGTATAGATTACCGCGAATTAAACAAGTTAACTATCATGAATCGGTACCCATTACCGAGAATTGATGACTTGTTTGATCAGCTGCAAGGATCACGTGTTTACTCTAAAATCGATCTAAGATTGGGTTATCATCAGTTTCGTGTCAATGAAGAAGATATTCTGAAATCCACATTGCGGACACACTACGGTCATTATGAATTTTTAGTCATGCCGTTCGGGCTGACAAACGCACTAGCTGTATTCATGGACCTCATGAATCGGGTATGCAGTCCGTATTTGAATAAGTTTTGTCACACCCCCTAAATGGGACCGGGGGTAATTGTGACTAACTAATATCATAACAAAAGTGTATAAGCGAGAACGACTCTAAATGAGACGTTTAATTTATTAAATAAACAGTGAAAGCATTATTCAAAGTGTTACACCATAAGAGTACAGTAAATGGGGAATGTCTAAACAATATGATACATATGAACCACCGAGGAATTTGCCTGAGTGGTATCGCGGTGGTGTTTAACACCCTCGCTGGGTAAGAGGTCCAGGGTTCGAACCTGGCTTCTGAATGACCAAATTAAACATGGACTGAAATAGGCTCCATTGAGGTCAGCCCAAAGGGAAGGTTTTACCGACCCGATCCGGGACTAAGGTCCAGCCCGCCTGCCCCTCAGAATGGTTTAAGGGTTCGGATCCCTGTGATCGTGGTTCGGGTTTCTAGCCCGAACGTGTGTGTGTGCAAATGATGACTAGGCTTCGGTCCGGACTGATGCAATCTTGCCGTTCAAAAAAAAACATGATAAATATGAATGAAGGACTCCATGAAGCAGCAAAGCATATATCAATCATCTAGTAGCAAGTAGCAGCTAGCTCAATTATCACCTGAGATAAAACATGCTTAAATTGTCAACCAAAAAGGTTGAGTAAAATTTGTAGGTTTATAAATAATATCCAAAGTTTTAGACCATAAGATTTAGTTTAAAGGTGATCAATATAGATATATCAATCTAAAAGTGTTGCTGCAGTTTGTAATATCGCTACTAAACAAGTTTACCCTATGACACCTTGTACTGTCAGTGTCGTGGAATCATTATTATGTAACCAAAGACCAGCGGTCAAATGGTTAGAGACGTTACTCTTAATAGGCCTACTCACAATAATTAAGTTTGCATTTAAACGTAGAAATTGACGATATTACGGTGGATTTAGTATGAATCAAAGCATGACAGCATAGTTAACAATTTAGTACTTATGTCTAAGCGTAAAACAGTTATAAAGCAAGCATGTGTCTTACCCCGAAAGTTTTAAAAACAGTTATAAAACAGTAAAAAGTGGGGCTATGAAGTTCACCTTAAATAGCAGTTGAAGATAATCCACAAAGAAAAGAAATGACGGAAGTAAGTAACAGAGATCTCAACCTAGAGATATGACGTTTAGTCAGTTATGTTCTAACCGACAAAAAGTATGTTTATTAATATAAGGATTATATTAATAGTGACAATTTATAGTAAGAGTTTCTACTTTTGAAAAGTTTCCATTTAAAGAAGGTTTATAGTTTTAGAAAGTTTGGTTATAAGACGTTGTACAACTTTGTCCAAACTTCGTTGCCATCAAGTAAGTCGGGATGACCAGATGTAACCGGGGGGACAAGAACTTTTAGTTGGACTATAAGTCTACAACCTTTCTGATAACTCCTAAATTATACAGTTTTTAATAACATTTTGAGGAGTTATCTTAGTATTTTAGACTCATTTTAGCCCCAAAACATGCTAAAATGGGTAAAAATGGGAAAAAGGTATTTCTAATGATTTTATCAAAGTTATGTATCAAACAGGATAAAAAACACAGCAAATTGCAGAACGGCTACATGAAGCCGCCGGCATGGGTTCAAGGAAGCTGCCGGCTTTGGAGTCACATGTGCAGAATGTTCCAGAATCTTCGTAAAATTGAAAGAACTTGTTGATCAAGAAAAAGGCAAAGGATGTCGCCCGTCTAATTGACACGGTTTCTCAACTTGTTGATCAAGTTCAAGCAAAAAGGAGGCACCGACTCAAGGCAAGCCGTCAGCTTCCCTATGAAGCCGCCGGCTTGGCCACCAAACTTAAACAGTATAAATAAAGGCCTCTGGTCTCAGTTTTCATATGGTATTAGTTTTTAGAATTTAATAATTCTGGTCAGGTCATTTTCTAGGGGTTTTCTTTAAACCCTTAGGTTAGATTTAGTCATTGTAAACAAGATTCAAGTTTTAATTCAAGTTATTTTACATCTACCTTCTTTTTAAGGTATGATTCCATCCTTATTTTATTATTTTATTTATCTTATTTACTATATTCGTTTCTGTTCGTCTTCTACTATGAACTAAACGTTCATAGTAGTTACGTGGACGAAGATTGAACTTCATCTGAGAATCAGATGAAGCCACCGGCCTCACCTCCAAGCCGCCGGCTTGATGTGAAAGAAGCCGCCGGCTTCGTACTTCATCCGTACTATTTCTGGTTCTTTTCCAGATCTGTATGGTCGAGTTTCTGTGATGATGTTCAAATTGTTTTGAATCTGTTATGTCTTAATATACGTGTTTGTCATGCTTAATGATTAGATAACATGATTTTAGGGTTGATTAGTACTTGATCCGACGATCTATTATTCGATTCATGTTACTCGTTTAGATCTAGTCCATCAAACTTGTTAAATTGAATGGCATGCAATTAAGTTAAATAGCATAATAGTGATAAACTGTGACGACCCGGAAATTTCCGACCAAATTTAAACTTAATCTTTATATGGTTTTGACGTGATAAGCAAAGTCTATAATGTTGAGTCACAATATTTTTGAACTATTTTCATGAATGCATTTGACCTTCGACTGTTCCCGAGGATTCACGAACGTTTATTTGTAAAGAGAAATGTATGTATTTAAATATATATTATATAATGGTAATTTGTAATATTACAAATTTTAGTTATTTGAATTAATTATGTAAAATAAAGTAATATATGATATCATAATTTAAATGTATTTATATATATAAATAAAGTATATTGAATATATATATTTGATTTCGAATTTATTTAGTAAACGATAGTAGCACTCAATTGTCATTCGATTGATAGTAAACGAGTTAAAAAGGAACTTATATTTTTTTTAAATAAACAGACCACGATATAATGTCTGTGTTAAAACGTCGGTAAGTTAAGACAAGAATGAAGCTGCTAACATTGGATACTGAAAAGATTATGTATATTTTATTATATATTTACATTCACAAGATGATTGAATCCATTAATTGATTGTATGTTTGTCACTGTGTTTAATTGAGATATAGTGTTTTATTTCACTCTCCTGTATCATGAATGATACATATAACTATTATATACTTCAGTTTATTAAATGCATCACAAACACCTTGCAATATATTCTTTCCAAAACATAAGCAAACAAATCTCCATTTGCCTTTATATAGTAGGTTATGTACGGAGTATTTGCTTTTTAAATGGTGCTTATGCATTTAAACATTTCATATACTCCCTAATAGAATAATTAGTTTCACCACATCAAACCTCCATCCCCTTTGGGTATCTTCACTTTGTTTTTCCTAAACTACCAACACCATCTTGCTTACAACCTCCGATTGTCATAACATCAATCACAATAAACAAAAACCGTTAGATATTTTCTTTTATGATAATGAGAAACCCAAGATCGAATACCTCTATGCTTACTTCTAATTTCTTACCGATCACCTTTCATTCTCACTTGTTAGCCGAAGAACCACCCATATCGCTGTAAGTTTATTTTGTTTCTATTCCGGTTTAACCCAAGAACACTTACACAAAACAAAGTTTCTCCTGCATATTTCTGTTTAGGCTTCGACAATCCACCTCACCACCGTCACCCTAATACAACTGCTATCATCACTAAAAACCCATCGCCACCTCCCTCATCTTTTAACACCACCATGATCGCCAACAAGTAGTTAACCCTCATGTTTTGATCATTGTCGCTACCATGTAGAAATCGTAATCAATACCAACACAAACACCCACTTTCGATCACCACTATTGCATCACTTCTTCCTGTTATTCTCCAACGATAACCAAGCAATCACTATCTCCACATCTCTTATATCTTCTCTATCTCTCTCTCTCTTAATATGTTTCTGTCCCTTCACGAAAACCACCAAGTACTCGATTTCTTTTTCTATTTTTGATCCACCTATAAACACCACCCAACTAGTTCTGTATTTGATTTCTTATCACGAAAAAGCCATCATTAATCATTTTCCTTGATAACTAATCATGTCATGCAGCTGCAAATTCCATGGTTACTGCTCCTGTCTTATTTGTACGATTGCTGCCCATATTTTTGTTCTATTTAAATTCCATCAACTCATAATCTCACTATTATTTACTGTTATGTCTCTGGTTCAAAAAGAACACCACCAAAACCACCTCAATCACTACCTTCACACACCATTGAAACAACCCATCTACTGTACATCGAAGACCCATTTAATCACCATTCTTTTTTACTTTACTGCTGCTGCTACAACCTCTTTTGACGTCGACTACAACTTCTTGTATTTTCTGTTTTCTACTCTATGAACAGTGATAATGCTAAAAACGAACATATATTTCATAGCATTATCCCTCAAGAAAGACATGCTTTTAGTTGCAATTGTCCTATTTACAAGTGATATTCGTTTAAATAATAAAAGGTGAAGACAAAAGGCAGATTCGACGAATTGAAGACGCAAACGACCAAAAAGCTAAAAAGTACAAAGTACAATCAAAGAGGTTCAAATTATTGATGAGAAACGCCTAAAAATGACAAGAGTACAAGCCGTGAAACGTAAAGTACAAGATATTAAATTGTACGAAAAGGCATTCAAAAATCCGGAACCGAGACATGAACCAACTTTCAATGCACGATGCAACGGACCTAAAATTACAAGTCAACTATGCACATAAATATAATATAATATATAATTAATTATGTAAATTATATATATATTATATTTATATAATATAAAAATAAACGTCGGCAGCCTAGGATCCAATTTGTGTGAGTTGGAATGCGAACCTCTGCACTCGCGGAGCTGTGAAGCACAAAAGCTCCGCACTCACGGAGCTGTACAGTTCAAAGTGGGCCTATAAAAGCTCGTGAATTCTGCTCGATGAACCATCCCTTTTTCTTTCATTTTATCTACGTAAAATATATATATTTATATTTATAATTTTAATTTTAATTTAAGTTAATAATAATAAGGTTATAGTGGTGAATGTTTTAAGTTTGTAAGTCGAAACTCTGTCCGTGTAACGCTACGCTATTAATAATCACTGTAAGCTATGTTCTTCCTTTTTAATTTAATGTCTCGTAACTAAGTTATTATTATGCTTATTTAAATCAAAGTAATCGTGATGTTGTGCTAAATATTAAGATGGGGTTATTGGATTTTGTACCATAATTTGGGTTTGGACCAAAGACCGACACTTGTGGACATTGGACTTCGACTATTAATAAATGGGGGTATTGTCTAATTGAGCGACAACTCATTGGAATCTGTCGAACCTATCTTCAAATTAGATAATCTAATAATTATTAAAATGATTACGAATGTCCTATTTAGTGACGTTTATACGACATCCTTTACAATCATTTAATTAATTATTCGGGTTGGGTAATTGATTATTCAAACTGATCAATTGAATAAATTAATATTCATATCTCACTAAAACAGGAGTGGATTACTTTAATGACCCGTCAAAGTACACTTGACAACCATCGTTATCTTGGTCCCACAGCTTGATCATAACTCTATATGAATTTAATAAATAACCTTGCATTCTTTGTTTAAAAATGATTTCCTATAAAAGAAATCTACCAAAATATGTAAGTTTAGAAAAACCATACATTAATACTTAACCAAGAGTTGACCCAAAACAAAGTCAACAACATCCACTATTAAATGTATCAAAATAGAATGCAAGTTATTGTTTAACAAAAGCTGCCATCATAAATATGCAGACTCTCTAAGCACAGCGGAAACAATCAATCATGAACCTGAGAATAAAACATGCGAGTAACTGTCAACAAAAATGTTGAGTGAATTATAGGTTTAATATTGCAAATAATATTTAATTTAAACCGTAAAAATTTATGTTTGAAAACATAAAAACTCCTTTTTTGGACCACAAAATTATATGCTAGAAAACATATAAAAACATTATTCCATTTACCGTGAGCCACCTGGTAACCACTTAACCATTTATTTACCCTTGCCAAACACAATAAATAATATACACTGAACAAGTGTATCTTCAACTAAATACGAAGTACTAAACATTCCGATTATAAATTGCTAGTACGACTAGCTCGAAATGGGGTTGTCAAACCCGATAGATCTATCCGTAGGATTCGAGTTCACCAGTAGAAACTAGTGATTCCAGTTACCAGACTAGGTAATATTTTTGTTCAACTCACAATGAATAATTTAAATCAACTTCCACTTGTGTCCAAAATATAAAATAAATTGCATGTATTCTCATCCCAAAAGAGTTAAAATAGAAAAATGGGACTATAACTCACCTTAATAGCAAACGAAGTAACCACACAATATGCGAACAGCAAATGAAGTAAAGTGATCAGGAATGATCACAACACCGACCTATAAATAAAGCAGGTCGATATAAATAACTAACTTAGGTCAAGTCTTAGTATGATAGCTATTGTACATGTTGCAAGTAGACATAGAACAACACTCAACATGCATCGGTTTGATCGAAACAGCGTACGGACACACACTTTCTATTTTTAGAAAGTTTCTATTTTTAGGAGGTTTCCATTTTTGGAAAGTTTCTATTTTTGGAAAGTTTCTATTTTTGGAAAGTTTCTATTTTAGGAAAGTTTCTATTTTTGGAAAGTTTCTATTTTTGGAAAGTTTCTATTTTTAGAAAGTTTTAAGTTAGGAAAGTTTCCTTATTTAGAAAGTCAACAAAAGCCAACTGAAAGTCAAAGTCAACCGAAAGTCAACTCAAAAGCCAACATTTGTCAAACATAGTCAACATTAATTTTAAAAGTGTAAGTTATAATAATAATATAAGTTATAATGTTAATTAAAGTTAATTATGTATAATTATGTCATAACATAAGTTTAATTAAATTAAAATAAATTATTAAAGTTAACATAAGTTTAAATGATATAATTAATATAACGTAAGTATTTAATTAATTAATTAAATATTAATCATAATATAAATATTATTAATTAATAATAAAATTTAAATCATATCATAAGTATTATTAATTAATAATAAATTATTAATCATTTCTTTAGTTTCTAATTATAATTATTAAATCATAAGTATTTAATAATTAAATTATAACTAAATAATAACTAAGCCTTATAATAATTAAATAATTAATTAATCCTTATTATAAGTCTTATTATAATAATTTCATAATATAAGTTTAATACTTATCATAAGTATTTTCCATTAATAATAAAAGTATTATTAATCATCAGTTTAATTAAAAGTTTAATTAAATCATAAGTAATAATTAAATGATATAATAAATATATATCATTAGTCTTAAATTATAATAATTACTTTTTATATCATAAGTAATTTAATAATAATGAAAATTATTATTTATATCATAAGTTTTATTTAATAACCATAAGTTTTAATCAAAAGTTCATCGGGTCATAACTTGAGCCCCGGGAATCAGTTTTCGGCGAGCCTTATATATATCTTCGCCTAACCAACCCACCCGACACATTAATGTGCTCAAGAACATCCCAAAAACAGTCACCAAGTCGTGACGTACAGCTCTTAATCGTTTTGGACCTTTAATCCGCTGAAAAAACGTGTTTTAGTCATAACGGGTGATCCGTGGCTCGGATTTCGATGACCCGAACATGAAAGTTCATCCCATCATCAATACTAACACACTAGTATACCCTAATGACCCTAAAAATGGTCACAAAGTCGGACCAAACCTGGTTCAATTCGTTTTCATAGTTTAATCTCCACATAACACCATTTTAATCATATCTTAAGCTCCGGGAATCGAAATGACATGAATCCGGAGTCTAAAATTAATGTCTTGATGAGAGGAACTCATCTAGATACTTTAATTTCACTTTTATATCAGTTAAATAATCAGAAATGAACGAAAATGCTGCTGTCCCAATTCAATCAAACCGAAAACATATATATTTGAGCATTTCTATGCATACAATCATCAATATAATAACATGTAATCATCATACTATCAATATAACATCAAAATATAGAAAAATAAAGAAAAATTAAAAATCTATGGTTAGGGTTTATACCCTAATCAAGAATCAAATGATGTAGTCGCGTAGAGAACGAAGAGATGAATCCGATTATACTAAAAGCCCCTTGATCCAAGCTTGTTTTGATTGAAGATGATGATGAACATGGTGGAGGTTGGAGACGGCCCAATGGAGAAAAAGAGAGGAAGAGAGAAAAATAAAAGTGTAAATGAGAAAGGCTAGGTCAAAAAAAAAGAAACAAGTAGTAAAACATGAAAGTAATTTGTGAAATGAGCTAAACCACCCCCTATGTGGGATTTTTGACCAAAAGAGGGGTAGGGTGGGGCCCCTTAGTGCTCCTATTTTGATAAATGGAAGAATTATTGTGGCCCTAGTGACCGAACGAAGCCCGAAGCGCGAAAACACTGCTACGCAATTAAATATTCAGAGAGATAACGCGTATGCGACAAATAAAATATATAAATACTATATATATTCATATGACATCAAAATTTCATATTTAAAATAATTTGGACTTAAAAATCCTAAAAGCTTGACCGTTGGTTTGAAAACCGAAAAGATTCGCCGGATAGAAATCCACGACACGTAGAAACGTACAACTTGAATACAAATATTCATATGACACATAATAATTAATATATTATTACAAAAATAATAATATATATCATAGAAATGACGTGGCACGAATAATATTTAATGGTCGTTAAATAATTAACGGTAAAAGATAACGGAAAGAGTAAGGTCGTTACAGTACCTTCCCGTTACGGAAATTTCGTCCCGAAATTTAAGCAGGTGCAGGGGTTGACTCAGCATCTGGGAACAAATGTGGGTACTTCTGCTTCATCTACTCTTCACACTCCCAAGTGAACTCGGGACCGCGTCTGGCGTTCCATCTAACTCGAACAATAGGAATTCTACTCTGCTTAAGAGTCTTAACCTCTCGATCCATAATTTCAACAGGTTCCTCAATAAAATGTAGTTGCTTATCAACATGAAGTTCCTCCAGAGGAATAGTCTTATCGGCCTCGGCCAAACACTTCTTTAAATTCGATACATGAAAAACATCATGAACAGCACTAAGTTCTTGTGGTTATTTCAAATGATAAGCCACGGGTCCAACTCTCTCAATAACCTCAAACGGTCCAACAAAACGAGGATTCAACTTTCCTCTCTTACCAAATTGTACCATACCCTTCCAGAGTGATACCTTTAACATGACAAGATCATCAACTTGAAATTCTAAATCTTTTCTTCTAACCTCGGCATAACTCTTTTGCAGACTCCTGGAAATTCTTAAGCTTCCTTTGATCTATACGATCTTCTCGGTAGTCTCATGAATAATTTCTGGACCTGTGAGTTGAGCATCCCCAACCTCATTCCAACAGATAGGAGACCTACACTTTCTACCATACAGAGCATCAAACGGTGCGGCTTTAATACTTGCATGATAACTGTTGTTATAAGAAAATTCAGCTAGCGGCAAATATCTATCCTACCATTACCAAGATCAATAACACAAGCTCGCAACATCTCTTCTAATGTTTGAATGGTCCTTTCACTCTGACCATCCGTCTGCTGATGATAAGCAGTGCTCATATCTAACTTAGTTCCCAAAGCTTCCTGTAAGGATCGCCAAAACCTCGATACAAATCGGCTGTTTCTGTCTGAAATAATAGATACAGGAACACCATGTCTAGAAACAATCTCCTTCAAATACAAACGAGTAAGCTTCTTCATCGAATCCGTTTCCTTAATCGGCAAAAAGTGAGCTGACTTAGTGAGTCGGTCAACAATCACCCCAAATGGTATCATAACCACCCACAACTCTCGGTAATTTCGCAATAAGTCCATTGTAATACCTTCTCACTTCCACTCGAGAATCTCAGGTTGCAACAAAAGTCCAGACGGTTTTTGATGTTCAACTTTAACCTTGGCACAGGTCAAACACTTAGCCACATACGTAGCCACATCAGCTTTCAAATTAGACCACCAATACAGCTCCTTAAGATCATGATACATCTTTCTTGAACCAGGATGAATAGAGTACCTAGATTTATGAGCCTCATCTAAAATAAGTTGTCGCAGATCACCAAACTTCGGAACACAAAGGCGTCCCGTAAAATACCGAGTACCATCAGTTCGTACCTCTAACTGTTTACTCAAGCCTCGGACCTTCCCGTTACGAAATTCTCCTCCTTCAACGCTTCTTATTGTGCCTCAAGAATCTACCTTGCGAGGTTTGTTCGAATTGTCATATTCAAGGCCCTAAACCTACGAGGTTCAGTCCTCTCTTTACGACTTAACGTATCGGCCACAACATTGGCGTTCCCCGGATGATACAGAAGTTCGCAATCATAATCATGCAACGTCTCAACCCATCTTCATTGCCTCATATTCAACTATTTCTGAACAAGAATATGTTAAAGACTTTTGCGATTAGTGTACACTGTACTTTTGACCCCATAAAGATAATGTCTCCAAATCTTAAGCGCAAAATCAACAGCCCCCAACTCTAAATCATGAGTTGTATAATTCTGCACGTAAATCTTCAACCGACGTGACGCGTTCGCAATACTTTCTTTCGTTGCATCAAAACGCAACCAAAGCCTTGACGCGAAGCATCACAATAAACGACAAAATCATCATTACTCTCAAGTAGTGACGATATCAGAGCAGTAGTCAACTTCTTCTTCAAAATCTGAAAAAGCAGTCTCTTGTTCATCCTTCCACTCATACTTCTCCCCCTTGTATGTTAAAGCAGTCAGAGGTTTCGCGATATGAGAGAAATCTTGAATGAACCTTCTATAATAGCCTGCCAAACCTAGGAACTGAAAAATCTGAGTAAGAGTTTTCGGAAATTTCGCACTTCCCAATTGCCTCAATCTTAGCAGGATCAACTTGAATTCCCTGTTTATTAACAACGTGCCCAAGGAATTGAACTTCTTTCAACCAGAGTTACCATTTAGAAAAATTCGGCATACAGCTCTTCTTTTTTTAACAAATCACGCACTTATCTTCATGCTCTAGATCACTTCTTGGAATAGATAAGGATATCATCGATGAAAACGTTAACGAATTTGTCCAGATAGGGTATACACACATGGTTCATGAGGTCCATGAACACAGCAGGTGTGTTGGTTAATCCAAACGACATAACAAGAAATTCATAGTGACCATAACAGGTACGGAAAGCGGCTTTCGGAATATCAGTTTCTTTAGCCCGCAGTTGGTGATAACCGGAACGAAGAACAATCTTAGAATAAATGAACGAACCTTGAAGTTGATCAAACAGATCATCAATTCTCGGAAGAGGGTAACGATTCTTAACCGTAAGCTTGTTCAATTCACGATAATCAAGGCACATCCGGAACGAACCATCTTTCTTCTTAATAATCAAAACAGGAGCTCCCCAAGGGGACGAACTGGGACGAATGAAATATAGTTGCAACAATGAAGGAAGAAATATATAGAGTAGTCACATCGGTGGCATAGATATATAAAGCAATTCTCTCAAGGGAGATAACGAGGATCATGGACTTCAAAGTAAAATTTCATTACATTTCCGAAAGGAAGACATACGAAAGGTGTGATATTTCAACGAGAGTGAACTTCCTTGTACAATGAGCGAGGAAATCTAGGATTCATCCATATTCTTAAATTTATATGCGGATGAAAGGAAACGTGAATCGTGAACTATAAAGAATGGCCGACTCCAGGTGAGATGAATCTCCAAAAATAATTTCGTGCACCTCAAAGTATTGAATCCTAGGATTGATGTTTATGAGGTTGTTGCATTTGACAGCGAATATTGAGAGTAGAAACTCCTCAAATGGTCTAGTGTAATATATATCCATGATACCCACTATAACAACAGTTGATGTAGAAACCCACCTAGCGCCTTTTCTACAATAGGGTAACCACCGAGTGTACCCTAGAAAATTGATTTATCGGTCCGCGTTTCGGCCATGTCCAACCATAAGAGGGAAAATTTTATGAGCGCAAAGACTTTATAACAAATTTAATAAAACCGGCATCCAAAGTGGTGTAAGAGTTTCTATCAATTAACTTAATGGTAAGTTTCTATCAATGAACTTAATGGTAAGTTTCATCCTTAAACGAAAGATGAGAAGAACTGTGATCCAGACACTCTGTACAGTAATGCGAAAAGTTGATAAAATTAATTAAAGGAGTTTTGAAAAAGCTTTAAACGTTTGATGTGACAATATAAACGAAACGAAGTTCTTATTAAATTTAGAAGTATGTACAATGTGTACCATTTTATATAAAACAAATTGACTTAGTCAAACAGCTCAATAAATGTGTGGTTTTAAAATAATTTTGAAGGTATGATTTAGTATATACTAGCCAAAATAGGTAAGGTAAATTTATTCATTTGAATCTATACGTATATGATTTTATAAATTGTATACATGACAAAATATTTCATTACTTCTATTCGCCCATAAATCTCGTGAGAACCACCCAATTAAAAAAATGTGTAAAACTCCCGATGATAAACAGAGTATCTGTATTTCAGAGGTTACAAGTTGAAGTAAGATCGTGGAAGATCGAGTAAAGGACTTGAATCATCGTGCGACATTTGACCAACAAATGTTATGAGGTCATGAAAACCAATGAGTTAAATGTGGTTTTGACTACTATTAGGACACAAGTCCTTGGGCCAAAACTGTTCACGTGCGAAGCTATTGCTAACAAGTGAGGTATAAAAGTTAAAGCATGAGATAGGTAGTTGGTTAAAACGAGCTCCTCGTATATCAACAAATAAGAAAATGAGTATTTACCCATGTAGTAACATTGCAATTTCTGAATGAGTGGTGTAAAAATTTTCTTTACTCGCTTTCTATTCCTCATGTCACAATATTAGGACTTCTTTATGAATTAACGTAATATAATCACGTTGGCCTGACACCATTATATTTCACTAATTCATAGATCCATTCCAATAGCACTACATGAGGTCAGGACATGCGATCAACCTCAAATTTCCACACAATTTCTCTAAAATGATTTCTTAAACAATGTGCTAAGAATAGCACAAGGGACAAAACATCAAAAGTAATGAATAGGAGTAACGATGACATAAAAATGTCTTCGAGGTACCAAGAATCTCTAAAAGTCAAGAATGACGTTTTCCGGTTCAAAAACCAAAGCACATAGGCACAACGGCACAAAGGCACGTAATATAACAAGAATGTTATATACCTAAACATAATAGCTGACATTGAAATGCCGAGCATTTAGAAGTCAAGAATGACATCTCGCGTAATATAACTCAAACGTCAAACACATAACCATAATAGATGACATAGGAATGTCGAGAATTTCAGAAGTCAAGAATGACATCCCTCGGTTTCACTATCCGAGGTGTTCTTATAAAAGATAAACTCGTATGAGTCGGAGAATAAGTTTAAATCGGAACGGGAGTTCCTCCCGGATTCAGAACATAACAGAGATGTATGTATGATAACAATATACATGGCAATACGATACAAATAATCACATATAATATATAATAATATATAATAGGTCGGGCTGTAGACTAGACTCACTAATGCACCCTATTGACTCGGGTAACGCCATCAATGCAGCCTAATTTCCTACAACCAACGCTTTGATACCAACTTTAACGACCCGTCAAACTACACTTGACGACCATCGTAATCTTGGTCCCACAGCTTGATCATAACTCT
Source organism: Rutidosis leptorrhynchoides (assembly GCF_046630445.1). Lineage (NCBI taxonomy): Eukaryota > Viridiplantae > Streptophyta > Magnoliopsida > Asterales > Asteraceae > Rutidosis > Rutidosis leptorrhynchoides. The sequence continues at coordinate 362,178,889 of NC_092343.1, read as the reverse complement.
ATATGAGTTTAATAAATAACCTTACATTCTTTGTTTAAAAATGATTTCCTATAAAAGAAATCTACCAAAATATGTAAGTTTAGAAAAACCATACATTAATACTTAACCAAGAGTTGACCCAAAACAAAGTCAACAACATCCAGTATATAATGTATCAAAATAGAATGCAAGTTATTGTTTAACAAAAGCTGCCATCATAAATATGCAGACTCTCTAAGCACAGCGGAAGCAATTAATCATGAACCTGAGAATAAAATATGCGAGTAACTGTCAACAAAAATGTTGAGTGAATTATAGGTTTAATATTGCAAACAATATTTAATTTAAACTGTAAAAATTTATGTTTGAAAACATAAAAACTCCTTTTTGGACCACAAAATTATATGCTAGAAAATATATAAAAACATTATTCCATTTACCGTGAGCCACCTAGTAACCACTTAACCATTTATTTACCCTTGCCAAACATAATAAATAATATACACCGAACAAGTGTATCTTCAAATAAATACGAAGTACTAAACATTCCGATTATAAATTGCTAGCGCGACTAGCTCAAAATGGGGTTGTCAAACCCGATAGATCTATCCGTAGGATTCGCGTTCACCAGTAGAAACCAATGATTACAGTTACCAGACTAGAGAATATTTTTGTTTAACTCACAATGAATAATTTAAATCAACTTCCACTTGTGTCCAAAATATAAAATAAATTGCATGTATTCTCATCTCAAAAGAGTTAAAATAGAAAAATGGGACTATAACTCACCTTAATAGCAAACGAAGTAACTACACAATATGCGAACAGCAAATGAAGTAAAGTGATCAGGAATGATCACAACGCCGACCTATAAATAAAGCAGGTCGATATAAATAACTAACTTAGGTCAAGTCTTAGTATGATAGCTATTGTACATGTTGTAACTAGACATAGAACAACACTCAATATGTATCGGTTTGATCGGAACAGCGTACGGACACACACTTTCTATTTTTAGAAAGTTTCTATTTTTAGCAGGTTTCCATTTTTGGAAATTTTATATTTTTGGAAAGTTTCTATTTTTGGAAAGTTTCTATTTTAGGAAAGTTTCTATTTTTGGAAAGTTTCTATTTTTGGAAAGTTTCCAAATTTAGAAAGTTTCTATTTTTAGAAATTTTTAAGTTAGGAAAGTTTCCTTATTTAGAAAGTCAAAAAAAGTCAACTGAAAGTCAAAGTCAACCGAAAGTCAACTCAAAAGTCAACCTTGGTCAAACATAGTCAACATTAATTTTAAAAGTGTAAGTTATAATAATAATATAAGTTATAATATTAATTAAAGTTAATTATGTATAATTATGTCATAACATAAGTTTAATTAAATTAAAATAAATTATTAAAGTTAACATAAGTTTAAATGATATAATTAATATAACGTAAGTATTTAATTAATTAATTAAATATTAATCATAATATAAGTATTATTAATTATTAATAAAATTTAAATCACATCATAAGTATTATTAATTAATAATGAATTATTAATCATATTATAAGTTTCTAATTATAATTATTAAATCATAAGTATTTAATAATTAAATTATAATTAAATAATAACTAAGCCTTATAATAATTAAATAATTAATTAATCCTTATTATAAGTCTTATTATAATAATTTCATAATATAAGTTTAATACTTATCATAAGTATTTTCCATTAATAATAAAAGTATTATTAATCATCAGTTTAATTAAAAGTTTAATTAAATCATAAGTAATAATTAAATGATATAATAAATATATATCATTAGTCTTAAATTTTAATAATTACTTTTTATATCATAAGTAATTTAATAATAATGAAAATCATTATTTATATCATAAGTTTTAATTAATAACTATAAGTTTTAATCAAAAGTTCATCGGGTCATAACTTGAGCCCCGAGAATCAGTTTTCGGCGAGCCATATATATATCTTCGCCTAACCAACCCACCCGACATATTAGTGTACTCAAGAACATCCCAAGAACAATCACCAAGTCGTGACTTACAGCTCTGAATCAGTTTGGACCTTTAATCCGCTTAAAACGTGTTTTAGTCATAACGGGTGATCCGTGGCTCGGATTTCGATGACCCGGACATGAAATTTGATCCCATCATCAATCCTAACACACTAGTATACCCTAAGGACCCTAAAAATGGTCAAAAAATCGGACCAAACCTGGTTCAATTCGTTTTCATAGTTTAATCTCCACATAACACCATTTTAATCATATTTTAAGCTCCGGGAATCAAAATGACATGAATCCGGAGTCTAAAATTAATGTCTTGATGAGAGGAACTCATCTAGATACTTTAATTTCACTTTTATATCAGTTACATAATCAGAAATGAACGAAAATGCTGCTGTCCCAATTCAATCAAACCGAAAACATATATATTTGAGCATTTATTTGCATACAATCATCAATAACATGTAATCATCATACTATCAATATAATATCAAAATACAGAAAAATAAAGAAAAATTAAAAATCTAGGGTTAGGGTTTATACCCTAATCAAGAATCAAATGATGTAGTCGCGTAGAGAACGAAGAGATGAATCCGATTATACTAAAAGCCCCTTAATCCAAGCTTGTTTTGATTGAAGATGATGATGAACATGGTGGAGGTTGGAGATGGCCCAATGGAGAAAAAGAGAGGAAGAGAGAAAAATAAAAGTGTAAATGAGAAAGGCTAGGTGTAACGACCCTACTTTTTCCGTTATCTTTTGCCGTTAATTATTTAACGACCGTTAATTATTTTTCGTGCCACGTCATTTCTATGACCTATATTATTATTTTTGTAATAATATATTAATTATTATGTGTTATATGAATATTTGTATTCATATCTTTAATTGTACGTTTCTACGTGTCGCGGATTTCTATCCGGCGAATCTTTTCGATTTTCAAACCAACGGTCGAACTTTTGGAATTTTAAAATCCAAATTATCTTAAATATGATATTTTGATGTCATATGATTATATATAGTGTTTATATATTTTATTCGTCGCGTATTTGTTATCTCTCCGAAAAATCAATCGCGTAGCGGTGATTTCGCGTTTCGGGCTTCGTTCGGGCATTCGAGCCACAAGACTTCTTTCATTTATCAAGTTGGCCCACAAGTGGGGTCCACCCTTCATAATTCAGCCGAAAATACCATAGGGTAGGGGGGTATTGTGCCATTTTTCCAAACTTGAAGTTTTATTGATCAAAACCTAATCACTACTCTTCATTCTACCCTAAACACATTTTTTTTTTTCTTTTTTTCTCAATTCTCCTCTCCTCCTCTCCCATGGCCCGTCACCTATCACCTCTAACATCATCACCATCATTTGATTTCTAGCTTGGATCATCAAGTCATTCACATAACCGGATTCTACACAACGATCTCTACGCGTTCATACCATTCAATTCTTGAATAGGGTATAAACCCTAACCCTAGAACTTTTGATTTTTCATTATATTTCTGTATTTTGATTATAAATTAATAGTATGATGATTACTTGTTGTTGTAATGGTGTTTGTATGCATAGAATTACTCGTAAACATATGTTTTCGGTTTGATATAATTTGGACAGCAGCTTTTTCGTGTGTTTCTGACTTTGTAACTGATATAAAAGTTAAAATAAAGTATATAAATGAGTTCCTCTCATCAAGACATTAATTTTAGACACCGGATTCATGTCGTTTCGATTCCCGGAACCCTAGTTACGATCAAAGTGGTATTTGTTAAGATTGAAATGTGATTTGGTATGAACCAGGTTTGGTCCGACCTTGTGACCATATTTGGTGACTTTAGGGTGTGTTAGTGTGTTAGGACTGATGGTGGGGCGAACTTTCATGTTCGGGTCATCTCAATCCGAGCCACGAATCACCCGTTACGTCTAAAACACGTTTTTGATTTAATTGAAGTTCCAAGTAATGTATTGGCTGTATATCACGACTTGTGGCCTGTTCTTGGTGTGTTCTTGAGTGTACCAAAGTGTCGGGTGGTTTGATTAGGCAGAGATATATGTAAGGCTCGCCGAAAACCGACACCCGGGACTCAAGATACGACCCGATGAACTTTTGATTTAAAATTTATGATTAACTATTGAACTTATGATAAAAATAATGGATTTCATTATCATTTAATTACTTATGATAAAAAAGTAATTATTATTATTTAAGACTTATGATATATATTTATTATATCATTTAATTATTACTTATGATTTAATTAAAATTTTAATTAAACTTTTAATTAATAATACTTTTATTATTAATGGAAAATACTTATGGTAAGTATTAAACTTGTATTATGAGATTATTATAATGAGACTTATAATAAGGATTAAATAATTAATTAATTATTATAAGGCTTAGTTATTATTTAATTATAATTTAATTATTAAATACTTATGATTTAATAATTTTAATTAGAAACTTATGATATAATTAATAATTCATTATTAATTTATAATACTTATGATATGATTTAAAATTTATTATTAATTAATAATACTTGTATTATGACTAATATTTAATTAATTAATTAAATACTTATGTTATATTAATTATATCATTTAAACTTATCTAAACTTTAATAATTCATTTTTATTTAATTAAACTTATGTTAAGACATAATTATACACTTTTGACTTTAATAAACATTATAACCTATGTTATTATTATAACTTACACTTTTCAAATTAATGTTGACTATGTTTGACCAAGGTTGACTTTTGAGTTGACTTTCGGTTGACTTTGACTTTCAGTTGACTTCTGTTGACTTTCTAAATAAGGAAACTTTCCTAACTTCAAAACTTTCTAAAAATAGAACTTTCTAAATTTGGAAACTTTCCAAAAATAGAAACTTTCCAAAAATAGAAACTTTCCAAAAATAGAAACTTTCCAAAAATAGAAACTTTCCTAAAATAGAAAACTTTCCAAAAATGGAAACCTGCTAAAAATAGAAAGTGTGTGTCCGTATGCTGTTCCAGTCAAACCGATGCTTGCCGAGTGTTATTCTATGTCTACTTGCAACATGTACAATAGCTATCATACTAAGACTTGACCTAAGTTAGTTATTTATTTCGACCTGCTTTATTTATAGGTCGGCGTTGTGATCTTTCTTGGTCACTTTACTTTACTTGCTGTTCGCTTGTTTGTGAGATTTCTTCAGTTGCTATTTAAGGTGAGTTATAGTCCCATTTTTCTATTTAAATCTTTTGGGATAAGAATACATGCAATTTATTTTATATTTTGGACAAGTGGAAGTTGGTTTAAATTATTCATTGTGAGTTGAACAAAAATATTCCCTAGTCTGGTAACTGTAATCACTGGTTTCTACTGGTGAACGCGAATCCTATGGATAGATCTATCGGGTTTGACAACCCCATTTCGAGCTAGTCGCGCTAGCAATTTATAATCGGAATGTTTAGTACTTCGTATTTTGTTGTAGATACACTTGTTCGGTGTATATTATTTATTGTGTTTGGCAAGGGTAAATAAAGGGTTAAGTGGTTACCAGGTGGCTCACGGAAAATGGAATAATGTTTTATTATATGTTTTCTAGCATATAATTTGGTGGTTTAAAAAGGAGTTTTATGTTTTCAAACATAAATTTTTATTGTTTAAATTAAATATTGTTTGCAATATTAAACCTATAATTCACTCAACATTTTTGTTGACAGTTACTCGCATGTTTTATTCTCAGGTTCATGATTGATTGCTTCCGCTGTGCTTATAGAGTCTGCATATTTATGATGGCAGCTTTTGTTAAACATTAACTTGCATTCTATTTTGTTACATTAAAAAGTGGTTGTTTGTTGACTTTATTTTGGTCAACTTTTGGTTAAAGTATTATTATATAGTTTTTCTAAACTTATACATTTTAGTAGATTTCCTTTATAGGAAATCATTTTTAAATAAAGAATGCAAGGTTGTTTTATTAAATTCATATAGATTTTCGATCAAGCTGTGGGACCAAGTGACGGAGCCGTTAAGTGTTTTGACGGAGTCGCCACAGTTGGTATCAGAGCTCTGGTTGTAGGGAATTAGGCTGCATTGATGTCGTTACCCGGGTCAATAGGGTGCATTAGTGAGTCTAGTCTACAGCCCGGCCTATTATATATTATTATATGTGATTATTTGTGTCGTGTTGGTATGTATATTGTTATCATACATACATTTCTATTATGTTCTGAATCCGGGAGGAACTCCCATTCCGATTTAAACGTATTCTCCGACTCATGCGAGTTCATCTTTTAAAGGAACACCTCGGTTAGTGAAACCGAGGGGGTGTCATTCTTGACTTCTGGAATTCTCGACATTTCTATGTCATAATTAGTGTTTATTGATATAACGTTTAAGTTACATTACGTGTTCTAGAATTCTCGGCATTTCTATGTCATCTATTATGGTTATGTATATAACGTTTGAGTTATATTACGCGAGATGTCATTCTTAACTTCTAAATGCTCGGCATTTCAATGTCAGCTATTATGTTTAGGTATATAACATTTTTGTTATATTACGTGCATTTGTGCCGTTGTGCCTATGTGCTTTGGTTGTTGAAACGGAAAACGTCATTCTTACTTTTAGAGATTCTTGGTACTTCGAAGATATTTTTATGTCATCGTTACTCCTATTCATTACTTTCGATGTCTTTGTCTCTTGTGCTATCCTTAGCACATTGTTAAGAAATTGTTTTAGGGAAATTGTGTTGAAATTCGAGGTTGACCACGTGTCCTGACCTTATGTAGTGATATTGGAATGGAACTATGAGTTAGTGAAATATAATGGCGTCAGGCCAACGTGATTATATTACTTTAATTCATAAAAAGTCCCAATATTGTGACATGAGGAATAGAAAGCGAGTCAAAGAAAATTTGTACACCACTCATTCGGAAATTCTAACGTTATTACATGAGTAAGGAAGATACTCATTATCTTATTTGTTGATATGCGGGAGACTCATCTTAACCGAACTACCTACCCCATGTTTTATCATTTATAACTCGCTTGTTAGTGACAGCTTCGCACGTGAATAGTTTTGACCCAAGGACTTGTGTTCTGATAAAAGTCAAGACATTATTTAACTCATTGGTTTTCATGACCTCGTAGCATTTATTGAAGAGATGTCGCAAGACGATTCAAGTCCATCACCCGAGCTTTAACGATCTTACTTCAACTCGTAACCTCTGTGATGCGGATACCCTGCTTTTCATTAAAAATTTTACACATTTGTGTAATTGGGCGGTTCTCACGAGATTTATGGGCGAATAGAAGTAATGAAATACTTTGTCATGTATACTATTTATAAAATCATATATGTACGTATGAATTCAAATGGACAAATTTACCCTTACCTATTTTGGCTAGTATACACTAATTTATACCTTCAAAATTATTTTAAAACCACTCTTATTGAGTTGTCTAGTTAACTCAAATTGATTTACGTAAAATGGTACACGTTGTACATACTTCTAAATTTACTAAGAGCTTCGTTCCATTTATGGGGTTACATTAGACGTTTAAAGCTTTTTCAAAACTTCTTTGATTGATTACATTAGAATTTTCGCATTACTCTATAGAGTGTTTGGATCACATTTCTTCTCATCCTCCGTTTAAGGATGAAAATTTACCATTAAGTCCATTGATAGAAATTCTTACACCAGTTTGGATGCCGGTTTTATAAAATTTATTGGAAAGTCTTTGCGCTCATAGAATTTTCCCTCTGATGGTTGGACATGGCCGAAACGCAGACCGATAAATCAAGTTTCTGGGGTACACTCGATGGTCACCTTATTGTAGAAAAGGCGCTAGGTGGGTTTCTACCCCAACTGTTGTTATAATGGGTATCATGGATATATATTACTCTAGACCGTTTGAGAAGTTTCTACTCTCAATTTTTGCTGTCAACCGCAACACCCTCGTAAACATCAATCCTAGGATTCGATACTTTAGGGTGCACGAAATTATTTTTGGAGATTCATCTCACCTGGAGTCGGCCATTCTTTATAACCCATGATTCGCGTTCTTTTCATCCGCACATAAAATTAAGAGTATGGATGAATCCTAGACTTCCTCGCTCATTGTACAAGGAAGTTCACTCTCGTTGAATTATCACACCTTTCATACGTCTTCCTTTCGGAAATATAATGAAAATTTACTTTGGAGTCCATGATCCTCGTTAACTCCTTTGAGAGAATTGCCTTAAATATCTATGCCACCGATGTGACTACTCCATATTTATTTCTTCCTTCATTATTGCAACTTTATTTCATCCGTCCCAGTTCGTCCCCTTGGGGAGCTCCCGTTTTGTTCGTTGAGAAGAAAGATGGTTCATTTCGTTTGTGTATTGATTATCGTGAATTGAACGAGCTTACTGTTAAAAACCGTTACCCTCTTCCGAGAATTGATGATCTGTTCGATCAACTTCAAGGTTCGTCCGTTTATTATAAGATTGATCTTCGTTCCGGTTATCACCAATTACGCGCTAAAGAAACTGATATTCTGAAAACCGCTTTCTGTACCCGTTATAGTCACTTTGAATTTCTTGTTATGCCGTTCAGATTGACAAATGCACCTGTTGTGTTCATGGACCTCATGAACCGTGTGTGTAGACCCTATCTGGACAAATTCGTTACTGTTTTCATCGACCACATCCTTATTTATTCTAAGAGTGATGAAGGGCGAAGAACATTTGAAGTTAGTGCTTGATCTGTTGAGGAAAGAAGAGTTGTACGCTAAGTTCTCTAAGTGTGCTTTCTGGTTAAGAGAAGTTCAATTTCCTCGGACATATTGTTAGTAAATAGGGAATACAAGTTGATTCTGCTAAGATTGAGGCGATTGAAAAGTGGGAAGTTCCGAAAACTCCTACTCAGATTCGCCAGTTTCTAGGATTAGCAGGCTATTATAGAAGGTTCATTCAAGATTTTTCACGAGTAGCGAAACCTCTGACTGCTTTAACGCATAAGGGGAAGAAGTACGAGTGGAAGAGTGAACAAGAGTCTGCTTTCCAAACTCTGAAGAAGAAGTTAACTTCTGCACCGATATTATCACTACCTGAGGGTAATGATGATTTTGTTATCTATTGTGATGCTTCGTGTCAAGACTTTGGTTGTGTTTTGATGCAACGAAAGAAAGTTATTGCGTACGCGTCACGTCAGTTGAAGATTCACGAGCAGAATTACGTAACCCATGATTTAGAGTTGAGAGCTGTTGTGTTTGCGCTTAAGATTTGCAGACATTATCTATATGGGGTCAAAGGTACATTGTACACTGATCACAAAAGTCTTCAACATATTCTTGATCAGAAACAGTTAAATATGAGGCAACGAAGATGGGTTGAGACGTTAAATGATTATGATTGCGAACTTTTATATCATCCAGGAAAGGCCAATGATGTGGCTGATGCATTAAGTCGTAAAGAAAGGGCTGAACCTCGCAGGCTTAGGGCCTTGAATATGACAATTCAAACAAACCTCGCTAGGCAGATCCTTGAGGCACAATAAGAAGCCTTGAAGGAGGAAAATTTCGTAACGGGAAGGTCAAAGGCCTAAGTAGACAGTTTGAGGTACGAACCGATGGCACTCGGTAATTTTTGCGGGATGCCTTTGGGTTCCGAAGTTTGGTGATCTACGAAAACTTGTTTTAGAGGAGGCTCGTAAGTCTAGGTACTCTATTCATCCTGGTTCAGGAAAGATGTATCATGATCTTAAGGAGCTGTATTGGTGGCCTAATTTGAAAGCTGGTGTGGCTACGTATGTGGCTAAGTGTTTGACCTGCGCTAAGGTTAAAGCTGAACATCAAAAACCGTCTGGACTTTTGGTGCAACCTGAAATTCCCGAGTGGAAGTGGGAAGGTATTAAGATGGACTTTATTACGAAGTTACCGGGAGTTGTGGGTGGTTATGATACAATTTGGGTGATTGTTACCGACTCGCTAAGTCAACTCTTTTCTTTCCAATTAAGGAAACAGATTCAATGAAGAAGTTTACTCGTTTGTATTTGAAGGAGATTATTCTGAGACATGGTGTTCCCGTATCGATTATGTTGGACTGAGGCAGTCCTAACAAGGTGCTCTAGGAACTAAATTGGATATGAGCACCGCTTATCATCCACAGACGGATGGTCAGAGTGAAAGGACCATTCAAACGTAGAAAACATGTTAAGAGCGTGTGTTATTGATTTTGGAAATGGGTGGGATAAATATTTGCCGCTGGATGAGTTTTCTTATAACAGCAGTTATCATGCAAGTATTAAAGCCGCACCATTTGAAGCTCTGTATGGTAGAAAGTGTAGGTCTCCTGTCTGTTGGAATAAGGTTGGGGATGCTCAACTCACATGACCAGAGATCATTCACGAGACTACCGAGAAGATTGCACAGATTAAGGAAAGATTGAGAACTGCCAGGAGTAGGCAAAAGAGTTATGCCGATAAGAGAAGGAACGATATCGACTTTCAGGTCGGTGATCGTGTTATGTTGAAAGTTTCACCTTGGAAGGGTGTGGTACGTTTTGGTAAAAGGGGAAAGTTGAATCCTCGATTTGTTGGACCTTTTGGGATTATTGAGAGAGTTGGACCAGTGGCTTATCATTTGAAATTGCCACAAGAACTCAGTGCTATTCGTGACATTTTTCATGTATCGAATTTAAAAAAAGTGTTTGGCCGAGGCCAATGAAACTATTCTTTTTGATGAACTTCATGTTGATAAGAAACTTTATTTTATTGAAGAACCTGTTGAAATTATGGACCGAGAGGTAAAGACTCTTAAGCAGAGTAAAATTCCCATTGTTCGAGTTAGATGGAACACCGGACACGGTCCCGAGTTCACTTGGAAGCGTGAAGGTCAGATGAAGCAGAAGTAACCGCATTTGTTCCCAGATGCCGAGGAAACCCCTGCACCTGCTTAAATTTCGGGACGAAATTTCCGTAACGGGAAGGTACTGTAACGACCCTACTTTTTCCGTTATCTTTTGCCGTTAATTATTTAACGACCGTTAATTATTTTTCGTGCCACGTCATTTCTATGACCTATATTATTATTTTTGTAATAATATATTAATTATTATGTGTTATATGAATATTTGTATTCATATCTTTAATTGTACGTTTCTACGTGTCGCGGATTTCTATCCGGCGAATCTTTTCGATTTTCAAACCAACGGTCGAACTTTTGGAATTTTAAAATCCAAATTATCTTAAATATGATATTTTGATGTCATATGATTATATATAGTGTTTATATATTTTATTCGTCGCGTATTTGTTATCTCTCCGAAAAATCAATCGCGTAGCGGTGATTTCGCGTTTCGGGCTTCGTTCGGGCATTCGAGCCACAAGACTTCTTTCATTTATCAAGTTGGCCCACAAGTGGGGTCCACCCTTCATAATTCAGCCGAAAATACCATAGGGTAGGGGGGTATTGTGCCATTTTTCCAAACTTGAAGTTTTATTGATCAAAACCTAATCACTACTCTTCATTCTACCCTAAACACATTTTTTTTTTCTTTTTTTCTCAATTCTCCTCTCCTCCTCTCCCATGGCCGTCACCTATCACCTCTAACATCATCACCATCATTTGATTTCTAGCTTGGATCATCAAGTCATTCACATAACCGGATTCTACACAACGATCTCTACGCGTTCATACCATTCAATTCTTGAATAGGGTATAAACCCTAACCCTAGAACTTTTGATTTTTCATTATATTTCTGTATTTTGATTATAAATTAATAGTATGATGATTACTTGTTGTTGTAATGGTGTTTGTATGCATAGAATTACTCGTAAACATATGTTTTCGGTTTGATATAATTTGGACAGCAGCTTTTTCGTGTGTTTCTGACTTTGTAACTGATATAAAAGTTAAAATAAAGTATATAAATGAGTTCCTCTCATCAAGACATTAATTTTAGACACCGGATTCATGTCGTTTCGATTCCCGGAACCCTAGTTACGATCAAAGTGGTATTTTGTTAAGATTGAAATGTGATTTGGTATGAACCAGGTTTGGTCCGACCTTGTGACCATATTTGGTGACTTTAGGGTGTGTTAGTGTGTTAGGACTGATGGTGGGGCGAACTTTCATGTTCGGGTCATCTCAATCCGAGCCACGAATCACCCGTTACGTCTAAAACACGTTTTTGATTTAATTGAAGTTCCAAGTAATGTATTGGCTGTATATCACGACTTGTGGCCTGTTCTTGGTGTGTTCTTGAGTGTACCAAAGTGTCGGGTGGTTTGATTAGGCAGAGATATATGTAAGGCTCGCCGAAAACCGACACCCGGGACTCAAGATACGACCCGATGAACTTTTGATTTAAAATTTATGATTAACTATTGAACTTATGATAAAAATAATGGATTTCATTATCATTTAATTACTTATGATAAAAAAGTAATTATTATTATTTAAGACTTATGATATATATTTATTATATCATTTAATTATTACTTATGATTTAATTAAAATTTTAATTAAACTTTTAATTAATAATACTTTTATTATTAATGGAAAATACTTATGGTAAGTATTAAACTTGTATTATGAGATTATTATAATGAGACTTATAATAAGGATTAAATAATTAATTAATTATTATAAGGCTTAGTTATTATTTAATTATAATTTAATTATTAAATACTTATGATTTAATAATTTTAATTAGAAACTTATGATATAATTAATAATTCATTATTAATTTATAATACTTATGATATGATTTAAAATTTATTATTAATTAATAATACTTGTATTATGACTAATATTTAATTAATTAATTAAATACTTATGTTATATTAATTATATCATTTAAACTTATCTAAACTTTAATAATTCATTTTTATTTAATTAAACTTATGTTAAGACATAATTATACACTTTTGACTTTAATAAACATTATAACCTATGTTATTATTATAACTTACACTTTTCAAATTAATGTTGACTATGTTTGACCAAGGTTGACTTTTGAGTTGACTTTCGGTTGACTTTGACTTTCAGTTGACTTCTGTTGACTTTCTAAATAAGGAAACTTTCCTAACTTCAAAACTTTCTAAAAATAGAACTTTCTAAATTTGGAAACTTTCCAAAAATAGAAACTTTCCAAAAATAGAAACTTTCCAAAAATAGAAACTTTCCAAAAATAGAAACTTTCCTAAAATAGAAAACTTTCCAAAAATGGAAACCTGCTAAAAATAGAAAGTGTGTGTCCGTATGCTGTTCCAGTCAAACCGATGCTTGCCGAGTGTTATTCTATGTCTACTTGCAACATGTACAATAGCTATCATACTAAGACTTGACCTAAGTTAGTTATTTATTTCGACCTGCTTTATTTATAGGTCGGCGTTGTGATCTTTCTTGGTCACTTTACTTTACTTGCTGTTCGCTTGTTTGTGAGATTTCTTCAGTTGCTATTTAAGGTGAGTTATAGTCCCATTTTTCTATTTAAATCTTTTGGGATAAGAATACATGCAATTTATTTTATATTTTGGACAAGTGGAAGTTGGTTTAAATTATTCATTGTGAGTTGAACAAAAATATTCCCTAGTCTGGTAACTGTAATCACTGGTTTCTACTGGTGAACGCGAATCCTATGGATAGATCTATCGGGTTTGACAACCCCATTTCGAGCTAGTCGCGCTAGCAATTTATAATCGGAATGTTTAGTACTTCGTATTTTGTTGTAGATACACTTGTTCGGTGTATATTATTTATTGTGTTTGGCAAGGGTAAATAAAGGGTTAAGTGGTTACCAGGTGGCTCACGGAAAATGGAATAATGTTTTATTATATGTTTTCTAGCATATAATTTGGTGGTTTAAAAAGGAGTTTTATGTTTTCAAACATAAATTTTTATTGTTTAAATTAAATATTGTTTGCAATATTAAACCTATAATTCACTCAACATTTTTGTTGACAGTTACTCGCATGTTTTATTCTCAGGTTCATGATTGATTGCTTCCGCTGTGCTTATAGAGTCTGCATATTTATGATGGCAGCTTTTGTTAAACATTAACTTGCATTCTATTTTGTTACATTAAAAAGTGGTTGTTTGTTGACTTTATTTTGGTCAACTTTTGGTTAAAGTATTATTGTATAGTTTTTCTAAACTTATACATTTTAGTAGATTTCCTTTATAGGAAATCATTTTTAAATAAAGAATGCAAGGTTGTTTTATTAAATTCATATAGATTTTCGATCAAGCTGTGGGACCAAGTGACGGAGCCGTTAAGTGTTTTGACGGAGTCGCCACAGTTGGTATCAGAGCTCTGGTTGTAGGGAATTAGGCTGCATTGATGTCGTTACCCGGGTCAATAGGGTGCATTAGTGAGTCTAGTCTACAGCCCGGCCTATTATATATTATTATATGTGATTATTTGTGTCGTGTTGGTATGTATATTGTTATCATACATACATTTCTATTATGTTCTGAATCCGGGAGGAACTCCCATTCCGATTTAAACGTATTCTCCGACTCATGCGAGTTCATCTTTTAAAGGAACACCTCGGTTAGTGAAACCGAGGGGGTGTCATTCTTGACTTCTGGAATTCTCGACATTTCTATGTCATAATTAGTGTTTATTGATATAACGTTTAAGTTACATTACGTGTTCTAGAATTCTCGGCATTTCTATGTCATCTATTATGGTTATGTATATAACGTTTGAGTTATATTACGCGAGATGTCATTCTTAACTTCTAAATGCTCGGCATTTCAATGTCAGCTATTATGTTTAGGTATATAACATTTTTGTTATATTACGTGCATTTGTGCCGTTGTGCCTATGTGCTTTGGTTGTTGAAACGGAAAACGTCATTCTTACTTTTAGAGATTCTTGGTACTTCGAAGATATTTTTATGTCATCGTTACTCCTATTCATTACTTTCGATGTCTTTGTCTCTTGTGCTATCCTTAGCACATTGTTAAGAAATTGTTTTAGGGAAATTGTGTTGAAATTCGAGGTTGACCACGTGTCCTGACCTTATGTAGTGATATTGGAATGGAACTATGAGTTAGTGAAATATAATGGCGTCAGGCCAACGTGATTATATTACTTTAATTCATAAAAAGTCCCAATATTGTGACATGAGGAATAGAAAGCGAGTCAAAGAAAATTTGTACACCACTCATTCGGAAATTCTAACGTTATTACATGAGTAAGGAAGATACTCATTATCTTATTTGTTGATATGCGGGAGACTCATCTTAACCGAACTACCTACCCCATGTTTTATCATTTATAACTCGCTTGTTAGTGACAGCTTCGCACGTGAATAGTTTTGACCCAAGGACTTGTGTTCTGATAAAAGTCAAGACATTATTTAACTCATTGGTTTTCATGACCTCGTAGCATTTATTGAAGAGATGTCGCAAGACGATTCAAGTCCATCACCCGAGCTTTAACGATCTTACTTCAACTCGTAACCTCTGTGATGCGGATACCCTGCTTTTCATTAAAAATTTTACACATTTGTGTAATTGGGCGGTTCTCACGAGATTTATGGGCGAATAGAAGTAATGAAATACTTTGTCATGTATACTATTTATAAAATCATATATGTACGTATGAATTCAAATGGACAAATTTACCCTTACCTATTTTGGCTAGTATACACTAATTTATACCTTCAAAATTATTTTAAAACCACTCTTATTGAGTTGTCTAGTTAACTCAAATTGATTTACGTAAAATGGTACACGTTGTACATACTTCTAAATTTACTAAGAGCTTCGTTCCATTTATGGGGTTACATTAGACGTTTAAAGCTTTTTCAAAACTTCTTTGATTGATTACATTAGAATTTTCGCATTACTCTATAGAGTGTTTGGATCACATTTCTTCTCATCCTCCGTTTAAGGATGAAAATTTACCATTAAGTCCATTGATAGAAATTCTTACACCAGTTTGGATGCCGGTTTTATAAAATTTATTGGAAAGTCTTTGCGCTCATAGAATTTTCCCTCTGATGGTTGGACATGGCCGAAACGCAGACCGATAAATCAAGTTTCTGGGGTACACTCGATGGTCACCTTATTGTAGAAAAGGCGCTAGGTGGGTTTCTACCCCAACTGTTGTTATAATGGGTATCATGGATATATATTACTCTAGACCGTTTGAGAAGTTTCTACTCTCAATTTTTGCTGTCAACCGCAACACCCTCGTAAACATCAATCCTAGGATTCGATACTTTAGGGTGCACGAAATTATTTTTGGAGATTCATCTCACCTGGAGTCGGCCATTCTTTATAACCCATGATTCGCGTTCTTTTCATCCGCACATAAAATTAAGAGTATGGATGAATCCTAGACTTCCTCGCTCATTGTACAAGGAAGTTCACTCTCGTTGAATTATCACACCTTTCATACGTCTTCCTTTCGGAAATATAATGAAAATTTACTTTGGAGTCCATGATCCTCGTTAACTCCTTTGAGAGAATTGCCTTAAATATCTATGCCACCGATGTGACTACTCCATATTTATTTCTTCCTTCATTATTGCAACTTTATTTCATCCGTCCCAGTTCGTCCCCTTGGGGAGCTCCCGTTTTGTTCGTTGAGAAGAAAGATGGTTCATTTCGTTTGTGTATTGATTATCGTGAATTGAACGAGCTTACTGTTAAAAACCGTTACCCTCTTCCGAGAATTGATGATCTGTTCGATCAACTTCAAGGTTCGTCCGTTTATTATAAGATTGATCTTCGTTCCGGTTATCACCAATTACGCGCTAAAGAAACTGATATTCTGAAAACCGCTTTCTGTACCCGTTATAGTCACTTTGAATTTCTTGTTATGCCGTTCAGATTGACAAATGCACCTGTTGTGTTCATGGACCTCATGAACCGTGTGTGTAGACCCTATCTGGACAAATTCGTTACTGTTTTCATCGACCACATCCTTATTTATTCTAAGAGTGATGAAGGGCGAAGAACATTTGAAGTTAGTGCTTGATCTGTTGAGGAAAGAAGAGTTGTACGCTAAGTTCTCTAAGTGTGCTTTCTGGTTAAGAGAAGTTCAATTTCCTCGGACATATTGTTAGTAAATAGGGAATACAAGTTGATTCTGCTAAGATTGAGGCGATTGAAAAGTGGGAAGTTCCGAAAACTCCTACTCAGATTCGCCAGTTTCTAGGATTAGCAGGCTATTATAGAAGGTTCATTCAAGATTTTTCACGAGTAGCGAAACCTCTGACTGCTTTAACGCATAAGGGGAAGAAGTACGAGTGGAAGAGTGAACAAGAGTCTGCTTTCCAAACTCTGAAGAAGAAGTTAACTTCTGCACCGATATTATCACTACCTGAGGGTAATGATGATTTTGTTATCTATTGTGATGCTTCGTGTCAAGACTTTGGTTGTGTTTTGATGCAACGAAAGAAAGTTATTGCGTACGCGTCACGTCAGTTGAAGATTCACGAGCAGAATTACGTAACCCATGATTTAGAGTTGAGAGCTGTTGTGTTTGCGCTTAAGATTTGCAGACATTATCTATATGGGGTCAAAGGTACATTGTACACTGATCACAAAAGTCTTCAACATATTCTTGATCAGAAACAGTTAAATATGAGGCAACGAAGATGGGTTGAGACGTTAAATGATTATGATTGCGAACTTTTATATCATCCGGGAAAGGCCAATGATGTGGCTGATGCATTAAGTCGTAAAGAAAGGGCTGAACCTCGCAGGCTTAGGGCCTTGAATATGACAATTCAAACAAACCTCGCTAGGCAGATCCTTGAGGCACAATAAGAAGCCTTGAAGGAGGAAAATTTCGTAACGGGAAGGTCAAAGGCCTAAGTAGACAGTTTGAGGTACGAACCGATGGCACTCGGTAATTTTTGCGGGATGCCTTTGGGTTCCGAAGTTTGGTGATCTACGAAAACTTGTTTTAGAGGAGGCTCGTAAGTCTAGGTACTCTATTCATCCTGGTTCAGGAAAGATGTATCATGATCTTAAGGAGCTGTATTGGTGGCCTAATTTGAAAGCTGGTGTGGCTACGTATGTGGCTAAGTGTTTGACCTGC
The DNA here is from genome assembly GCF_046630445.1 of Rutidosis leptorrhynchoides. Classification (NCBI taxonomy): domain Eukaryota; kingdom Viridiplantae; phylum Streptophyta; class Magnoliopsida; order Asterales; family Asteraceae; genus Rutidosis; species Rutidosis leptorrhynchoides. Next base: position 362,160,856 of record NC_092343.1, on the reverse strand, counting down.
GCTAAGGTTAAAGCTGAACATCAAAAACCGTCTGGACTTTTGGTGCAACCTGAAATTCCCGAGTGGAAGTGGGAAGGTATTAAGATGGACTTTATTACGAAGTTACCGGGAGTTGTGGGTGGTTATGATACAATTTGGGTGATTGTTACCGACTCGCTAAGTCAACTCTTTTCTTTCCAATTAAGGAAACAGATTCAATGAAGAAGTTTACTCGTTTGTATTTGAAGGAGATTATTCTGAGACATGGTGTTCCCGTATCGATTATGTTGGACTGAGGCAGTCCTAACAAGGTGCTCTAGGAACTAAATTGGATATGAGCACCGCTTATCATCCACAGACGGATGGTCAGAGTGAAAGGACCATTCAAACGTAGAAAACATGTTAAGAGCGTGTGTTATTGATTTTGGAAATGGGTGGGATAAATATTTGCCGCTGGATGAGTTTTCTTATAACAGCAGTTATCATGCAAGTATTAAAGCCGCACCATTTGAAGCTCTGTATGGTAGAAAGTGTAGGTCTCCTGTCTGTTGGAATAAGGTTGGGGATGCTCAACTCACATGACCAGAGATCATTCACGAGACTACCGAGAAGATTGCACAGATTAAGGAAAGATTGAGAACTGCCAGGAGTAGGCAAAAGAGTTATGCCGATAAGAGAAGGAACGATATCGACTTTCAGGTCGGTGATCGTGTTATGTTGAAAGTTTCACCTTGGAAGGGTGTGGTACGTTTTGGTAAAAGGGGAAAGTTGAATCCTCGATTTGTTGGACCTTTTGGGATTATTGAGAGAGTTGGACCAGTGGCTTATCATTTGAAATTGCCACAAGAACTCAGTGCTATTCGTGACATTTTTCATGTATCGAATTTAAAAAAAGTGTTTGGCCGAGGCCAATGAAACTATTCTTTTTGATGAACTTCATGTTGATAAGAAACTTTATTTTATTGAAGAACCTGTTGAAATTATGGACCGAGAGGTAAAGACTCTTAAGCAGAGTAAAATTCCTATTGTTCGAGTTAGATGGAACACCGGACACGGTCCCGAGTTCACTTGGAAGCGTGAAGGTCAGATGAAGCAGAAGTAACCGCATTTGTTCCCAGATGCCGAGGAAACCCCTGCACCTGCTTAAATTTCGGGACGAAATTTCCGTAACGGGAAGGTACTGTAACGACCCTACTTTTTCCGTTATCTTTTGCCGTTAATTATTTAACGACCGTTAATTATTTTTCGTGCCACGTCATTTCTATGACCTATATTATTATTTTTGTAATAATATATTAATTATTATGTGTTATATGAATATTTGTATTCATATCTTTAATTGTACGTTTCTACGTGTCGCGGATTTCTATCCGGCGAATCTTTTCGATTTTCAAACCAACGGTCGAACTTTTGGAATTTTAAAATCCAAATTATCTTAAATATGATATTTTGATGTCATATGATTATATATAGTGTTTATATATTTTATTCGTCGCGTATTTGTTATCTCTCCGAAAAATCAATCGCGTAGCGGTGATTTCGCGTTTCGGGCTTCGTTCGGGCATTCGAGCCACAAGACTTCTTTCATTTATCAAGTTGGCCCACAAGTGGGGTCCACCCTTCATAATTCAGCCGAAAATACCATAGGGTAGGGGGGTATTGTGCCATTTTTCCAAACTTGAAGTTTTATTGATCAAAACCTAATCACTACTCTTCATTCTACCCTAAACACATTTTTTTTTTCTTTTTTTCTCAATTCTCCTCTCCTCCTCTCCCATGGCCGTCACCTATCACCTCTAACATCATCACCATCATTTGATTTCTAGCTTGGATCATCAAGTCATTCACATAACCGGATTCTACACAACGATCTCTACGCGTTCATACCATTCAATTCTTGAATAGGGTATAAACCCTAACCCTAGAACTTTTGATTTTTCATTATATTTCTGTATTTTGATTATAAATTAATAGTATGATGATTACTTGTTGTTGTAATGGTGTTTGTATGCATAGAATTACTCGTAAACATATGTTTTCGGTTTGATATAATTTGGACAGCAGCTTTTTCGTGTGTTTCTGACTTTGTAACTGATATAAAAGTTAAAATAAAGTATATAAATGAGTTCCTCTCATCAAGACATTAATTTTAGACACCGGATTCATGTCGTTTCGATTCCCGGAACCCTAGTTACGATCAAAGTGGTATTTTGTTAAGATTGAAATGTGATTTGGTATGAACCAGGTTTGGTCCGACCTTGTGACCATATTTGGTGACTTTAGGGTGTGTTAGTGTGTTAGGACTGATGGTGGGGCGAACTTTCATGTTCGGGTCATCTCAATCCGAGCCACGAATCACCCGTTACGTCTAAAACACGTTTTTGATTTAATTGAAGTTCCAAGTAATGTATTGGCTGTATATCACGACTTGTGGCCTGTTCTTGGTGTGTTCTTGAGTGTACCAAAGTGTCGGGTGGTTTGATTAGGCAGAGATATATGTAAGGCTCGCCGAAAACCGACACCCGGGACTCAAGATACGACCCGATGAACTTTTGATTTAAAATTTATGATTAACTATTGAACTTATGATAAAAATAATGGATTTCATTATCATTTAATTACTTATGATAAAAAAGTAATTATTATTATTTAAGACTTATGATATATATTTATTATATCATTTAATTATTACTTATGATTTAATTAAAATTTTAATTAAACTTTTAATTAATAATACTTTTATTATTAATGGAAAATACTTATGGTAAGTATTAAACTTGTATTATGAGATTATTATAATGAGACTTATAATAAGGATTAAATAATTAATTAATTATTATAAGGCTTAGTTATTATTTAATTATAATTTAATTATTAAATACTTATGATTTAATAATTTTAATTAGAAACTTATGATATAATTAATAATTCATTATTAATTTATAATACTTATGATATGATTTAAAATTTATTATTAATTAATAATACTTGTATTATGACTAATATTTAATTAATTAATTAAATACTTATGTTATATTAATTATATCATTTAAACTTATCTAAACTTTAATAATTCATTTTTATTTAATTAAACTTATGTTAAGACATAATTATACACTTTTGACTTTAATAAACATTATAACCTATGTTATTATTATAACTTACACTTTTCAAATTAATGTTGACTATGTTTGACCAAGGTTGACTTTTGAGTTGACTTTCGGTTGACTTTGACTTTCAGTTGACTTCTGTTGACTTTCTAAATAAGGAAACTTTCCTAACTTCAAAACTTTCTAAAAATAGAACTTTCTAAATTTGGAAACTTTCCAAAAATAGAAACTTTCCAAAAATAGAAACTTTCCAAAAATAGAAACTTTCCAAAAATAGAAACTTTCCTAAAATAGAAAACTTTCCAAAAATGGAAACCTGCTAAAAATAGAAACTTTCTAAAAATAGAAAGTGTGTGTCCGTATGCTGTTCCAGTCAAACCGATGCTTGCCGAGTGTTATTCTATGTCTACTTGCAACATGTACAATAGCTATCATACTAAGACTTGACCTAAGTTAGTTATTTATTTCGACCTGCTTTATTTATAGGTCGGCGTTGTGATCTTTCTTGGTCACTTTACTTTACTTGCTGTTCGCTTGTTTGTGAGATTTCTTCAGTTGCTATTTAAGGTGAGTTATAGTCCCATTTTTCTATTTAAATCTTTTGGGATAAGAATACATGCAATTTATTTTATATTTTGGACAAGTGGAAGTTGGTTTAAATTATTCATTGTGAGTTGAACAAAAATATTCCCTAGTCTGGTAACTGTAATCACTGGTTTCTACTGGTGAACGCGAATCCTATGGATAGATCTATCGGGTTTGACAACCCCATTTCGAGCTAGTCGCGCTAGCAATTTATAATCGGAATGTTTAGTACTTCGTATTTTGTTGTAGATACACTTGTTCGGTGTATATTATTTATTGTGTTTGGCAAGGGTAAATAAAGGGTTAAGTGGTTACCAGGTGGCTCACGGAAAATGGAATAATGTTTTATTATATGTTTTCTAGCATATAATTTGGTGGTTTAAAAAGGAGTTTTATGTTTTCAAACATAAATTTTTATTGTTTAAATTAAATATTGTTTGCAATATTAAACCTATAATTCACTCAACATTTTTGTTGACAGTTACTCGCATGTTTTATTCTCAGGTTCATGATTGATTGCTTCCGCTGTGCTTATAGAGTCTGCATATTTATGATGGCAGCTTTTGTTAAACATTAACTTGCATTCTATTTTGTTACATTAAAAAGTGGTTGTTTGTTGACTTTATTTTGGTCAACTTTTGGTTAAAGTATTATTGTATAGTTTTTCTAAACTTATACATTTTAGTAGATTTCCTTTATAGGAAATCATTTTTAAATAAAGAATGCAAGGTTGTTTTATTAAATTCATATAGATTTTCGATCAAGCTGTGGGACCAAGTGACGGAGCCGTTAAGTGTTTTGACGGAGTCGCCACACTAGGTCAAAAAAAGAAACAAGTAGTAAAACATGAAAGTAATTTGTGAAATGAGCTAAACCACCCCCTATGTGGGATTTTCGGCCAAAAGAGGGGTAACATGGGCCCCTTAGTGGGCCAATTTGATAAATGGAAGAATTCTTGTGGCCCTAGTGCCCGAACGAAGCCCGAAGCGCGAAAACACCGCTACGCGATTAAATATTCAGAGAGATAACGCGTACGCGAAAAATAAAATATATAAAACTATATATATTCATATGACATCAAAATATCGTATTTAAAATAATTTGGACTTAAAAATCCTAAAAGCTTGACCGTTGGTTTGAAAACCGAAAAGATTCGCCGGATAGAAATCCACGACACGTAGAAACGTACAACTTAAAATATGAATACAAATATTCATATGACACATAATAATTAATATATTATTACAAAAATAATAATATATATCATAGAAATGACGTGGCACGAATAACAGTTAACGGTCGTTAAATAATTAACGGTAAAAGATAACGGAAAGAGTAGGGTCGTTACAATTACATACAACGATAATTGGTGTAATTGTTAACAAAGTATTAAAACCTTGGATTGCACGTAGTCGATAACCTGGTGTATTCATTAAACTAAGTATTAAAACCTTGTTACAGTTCGAATCTCCAATTAGTTGGAATATTTGATTTCGGGTATAAGATTAATTTGACGAGGACACTCGCACTTTATATTTATGACCGATGGATCGTTATGGAAAAAACCGTATGGACATATCGAATAAACCAGGACAAAGGACAATTAACCCATGATAATAAATTAAAATCAACACGTCGAACATCATGATTACGGAAGTTTAAATAAGCATAATACTTTTATTTCATATTTCATCGTACTTTTATTTGCCGTCATTTTATTACTCGCAATTTTATATATTGCTTTTTATTTATCGTTATTTATTTTACGCACTTTAATTATTGCCATTTATCTTTACACCTAAAAATATAAAATCGACAAACCGGTCATTAAACGGTAAAACCCCATTTTTATAATAATAATACTACCTATATATAATTATATATATTTATATAAATATAGTTATATAAAAATATAGTACGTTTTCAATTAGCTCCATGTGGAATGAACCGGACTTAATAAAAACTATACTACTCTACGATTAGGTACACTGCCTATAAGTGTTGTAGCAAGGTTTAGGTATATCCATTCTTTAAATAAATAAATAACTTGTGTAAAATTGTATCGTATTTAATATTATTTCGTAGTAAAATAATAACTATTATGTAGCCCCTCACTATAACGTCAAGTTTTTGGCGCCGCTGCCGGGGACGCCGAAGCAAAACGCTATATTTTTGTAAACTATATTTTTGTAAAAATATATTATTTCGTATTTCGTAAAAATATTTTGTATTTATAATAAGTGTTAAAAACATTAAAAAGAAAAAAATAATATATATATATCTATTTAAGTGTTCAAGTAAAAAAAAAGAAAATATATTATTATATAATTTATATAAAGTATAAAAGTGTTTTTTTTAGTTCTTAAAAACATAAGTTTACTTTAATAAATATTTTTAGGGTTTAATTTAATTATTATTATTTTAGGGTTTAATTTAATTATTGTTTTTATTAATTAATCTAATTAGGGTTTATATTTAATATTAATTAGTCATAGTTTAATTAAAGTTGTATTTTAAGTTTTAAGTGTTAATTAGTTTTATAAATACTTTTATACAATAATAAAAATAATATTTTTATAAAAATTGTATTTTAATAACTTTAAGTATTATTTTTATATTTCGTATCTTTTTAATCGTTTATTCGTAATATTTATATTTTTCGCTCGTAATTAGTTTAAGTTATAGTGTTTGCCGTCGTTATTTTTATACTTTTAGATTTTTAGGATTTGCCGTAAAATCCCTTAAGTACTTTTTCTTTAGACTAAAAATTAGGAGCTTTAGAATTTTACGACGTCGCTTATCGTTTTAGTATTTAATAAAATTTAGTGCCTAATTAAGATATTTCCGTTTTGGATATAGAATTTCTTTTAAGTTTTAATACCTTTAGACGCAACTTTTAATATTTAATTTTTAGAATTTTAAGTTTCGACGCGCTACTTTCTTATTTTATTTTTCAATTTTTTATTTTTCGACGTTTTTCGACGCTACTCTTTTTCTTTCTTATTTCTAGCCGCTCTAGTTTTTAGGACTTAGAATTTTCTCTATTTCTTCTCTAATAATTCAAAACGAAAAGTTATTTTAAGCGGTTAAATTGATAGACATCCAAATTTTCTGCTTCGTAGTAATAGTTGGATTTGTTAGTGGCTGAGTTGTGAGCTTCCGATTTAAAGGGTTCTGGTTCCCTGCTACATCTTTTGGCTATTCGAAACGTGGGCAAAAGCAAAAAAGTCTATTAATTTGATAACTTATATAATTTTTCTATCTTTTTATAACTAATAGGATATTCTGTGAATGCACCGATCAAAACGTTCACCACCTTTCATACGTTCACTACCTGTAACTCGATCAAGACATCTAGCCAATATTGTCGCCGATGATTTTTCTTTAGAATCGTCATCAAGTCGACCAAGTAATCCAATTCAAATTTCCGATAATCCATTTTTTAAACCCGACTTCACAATTGAGAACCCGGAGGATATTCAAGGACAATTCAGAGATCCTGAACCACTAATCATTCCTCCTGAACCACAAACCGTTAAATCAGATTCTTCTAGTAATTCGGATTCAAAAAATTCAATTATGGAAGTAACGGAACCTCTAAGTATGGAAGACCGAATGAGAGCCACACGCACTGGCCAAGGTCACGCCATTATTAAGCCAGACATTAATGCGCCAGATTATGAAATCAAAAGACAAATCCTACACATGGTAACTAATCAATTCCAATATAGCGGTACGCCAAAAGAAGATCCAAACGAACATCTTCGAACCTTTAATAGGATCTGTACTCTATTCAAAATCAGGGAAGTTGAAGATGAACAGATCTATCTCATGTTGTTTCCCTGGACTTTAAAGGGAGAAGCCAAAGATTGGTTAGAATCTTTACCTGAAGGGGCGATTGACACATGGGATGTTTTAGTTGAGAAATTTCTTAAAAGATTCTTTCCGGCATCCAAAGCCGTGAGACTTTAAGGAGAAATAGTTACGTTCACACAAAAGCCAAATGAAACTCTATATGAGGCGTGGACAAGATTCGGAAAGTTGTTGAGAGGATGTCCACAACATGGTTTAGACACTTATCAAATAGTACAAATATTCTACCAAGGTGTCAACGTTGCTACACGAAAAGACATCGACACAACAGCTGGTGGTTCCATTATGAAGAAAACCGCAACCGAAGCTCACAAAATCATTGATAACACAGCTTCCCACACGCATGAGTGGCACCAGGAAAAAGATATTTTTCGTTCATCTAAAGCGGCTAGAGCCGATTCTAGCCATGACTTTGATTCCGTTTCCGCAAAAATAGATGCTTTCGAAAGACGAATGGAAAAGATGAATAAAGATATTCTCGCAATACGAATCATTTGTGAGCAATTAAGTGGACCACACTTAACGAAAGATTGTCACATTGAGCAAACAATGGAACAACGTGAGAATGTTTTCTACATGAACCGAAGGCATGGAAATAATTATCAAAATAATTATCAACTGCCAAGGCCAAACTTCAATCGAAATCAAAACATTCTTTACAATCCAAATGGACCCAACAATAACTCGTACAACCAACAAGGTCCAAATAACCAACCAACTCAAAATAATATTTTCAATCAACAAAGACCTAGCTTGTATAAACCACCACAACAAACCGAAGAGAAAAAGCCAAATCTGGAAGAAATGATGGCAAAGCTAATGAAATCTCAAACACAATTCATTACATCTCAAACCCAAACGAATGAGAGGTTTGATCAGTCATTAAGAATTCAACAAGCTTCCATTTTGAATCTAGAAAAACACTGTAAGACCCAAATATTTATTGTACATAATGTATTTATGGTGTACGATGCGTGTATGAAGGGTACGTGTTGCTTGCTCGAACGCCAAAGGAAACTGGACGTTGTCTGAAGTGACAAGGTGTGTACGTATCTTTTCAACCCAAAATAAAGTTTGTGTTGATGTTTCAAAGCCTTACCATTGGAAAGGAAATCTTATTACGTTTCCAACGATATTTGATTCATCGAAAACGGAGCTACGGTCAAAAAGTTATGGCCAAAACAAGTTTCTGAAAACTGACCTGTAGGTTGGAGCGGCGCTCCACCTTTCAGCGCGGCGCGCCGAACCCGTCTGATGCAATTTTCAGCCTTTTTTAAAGGTTTAAATGAAGGGTACTTTGGTCTTTTTACTTGGGGTCGATTTGGGGTCATCAAAGCTGATCTAGAACTCCATTGGAGCTCATTTCTCACCCACACAAACACTCTCATCCACATATAGAGAGAGAGGAAGAGTTCTAGAGTGAAAGAGCTTGAATTGGAGAAGAAGGAGCTTGAATTGATTAAAGTCTCGGGTTTTAAAGTTGTTCACCTCGTTTCTAGCAACGTTTTGGTTGTTGTGATAAGTTTTAACTCCGAATTTCATTGTTTGATTTGATATTCAAAGTTAGGGTTTGAACTTAAATTGTTAAGAAACCCATTTAAACTCATGAAATGAGTTTAGTGATGCTAGTAATCAGGTTTATTGTTAGTGTTGGTGGATTTCGGGTTGGTGAACAAATTGGCCTTGATTAGGACTTGTAATTGGGTTTAATCACTAGGTTTAGTGATTATGGAAGTGTTGGAACACTTTTAGGTGTGTTTGGTTGACTAATTTTGACTAGAGTCAAAATTAGGGTTTGGTGATGATTATGATCCAATTGTCGATTTAATAAGGTTTATAAACTTAAAATGGATTAAGTTGAAGTATAAAACCGGATTAAATATGTTTTGGTGTCAAAACTTGTAATTGGTGAGATTTTGACTTTATGGGTCAAAATTAGGGTTTATGGGCGATTTTGAGAACGATAGGTGTTTAACACTTGTGTTCGGGTTTAATTGGCATATTAGGACCATTCTCACTTATGTTAGTGATAATTGGTTAGTTTGGGCACGGTTGTGCTTGGTAGTGCATTTGGGTCGAAATTGCACTAAGTGTTGTTTTGGGTTGGTTTGTAAATCTACTCTAAGTGTGTTGATGTATTTGTGAAAATGGAATAGGTACTTTCCATTGATGAGTTGCGGATTATTCGGTGGCATTCTTCAAGGCTACAAGGTGAGTGTTAATATCCTATATGCATATGTATGTGTAGGATGGGTGCGGGTCGGGTGAAGTGGTTCTCGATTATAGAGCTCACTTCACATATAGGTGGATTTGATGGACTTGTGTATAGGTCCAATTGGCACGGTTGTGCGTTATGGTTGACCACCTTTGGCGAGGTGCACACTTTGTGTGTACTTTATCACATGGGCATGTGATGTGGATTATATAACCCCAGTGGCGAAGGGTTAATATTGTGAGTGGAGTAATTATACATGTATGTATATGGTATATTTATTTGTAAGCTATGGTGTGACCCACGGAGCCAGGAATGCCATAGTGTGTGTGTGAATGTGCTATGATGTGAACCACGGTGCCGGTAGCATCATAGTGCATGTTTGAGATGTGAACCACGGAGCCGATAGCATCGGAGTGTGAACCACGAAGCCGGTAGCACTATAAAATGAGGTGTGAACCACGGAGCCGGTAGCACCAAAGTGTGAACCACGGAGCCGGTAGCACTATAAAAGAGTATGACTCAAATGCGTAGTGACGTGAACCACGGAGCCGGTAGCGTCATAGCATTGCGTACGGTGTGAACCACGGAGCCGGTAGCACCATGACGCGTTTATGGTTAACCATATAGTTGTTTATGTATATGTTGTGATGTATCGTATTATGTTGTTGGATATTGTTAGCATGTTAAATATCGAATACGTATAATGTTGTATTGTCGTGATGTAGCTAACCCTCCGGGTGTAGCTTATTGGCATTGTTCACATCGTTGCTGGTGAACTTATATTTTGTTGATATATCTTTAGCTCGTTGCTTAGTGATCGTACGGTATGCTTAGACTAGCTTGCCTTTATGCTTGGATGCTCCGGTATGCGGTATTTGGTTTTGTGTGGCGTGTCCATTTTATGCATACATATGTATGTAGTATATTCTCACTCACTAAGCGTTAGCTTACCCTCTCGTTGTTTACCTTTTTATAGATTTGCATGGATTCGGTGGCTCGGGTAAGCGTGGGACTAGTGGACTCGCGTAGGTGCTTTAGAAGGCTTGCTTTTGGATTGATTAGGATTGGGTAGCGTATCCCCAATCGCCATGCTCGGCTTTATTTTGTGTTAAAAGTCGTGTGGTCAAAAACTTGAAATTGGTACTTAAAGGGTAATTTGGGCATATGTGGGCCCAGTGTCGTAAAACCCTTTTTATTAATGGAACGTGTTAGTTTTATCTATTACAATATGTTGTGAAAACCGTTTAGTCTAAATGTGTCGGGAAGTGGTCAAACATTTTCGCATTTGGGACTTTTTGGGACAGCAGCCTGTCCAGGCCCTTTTGCGCGCCGCGCGGGGTCATGGCGCGCCGCGCCATGTGCTGCACAAAGAAATTTATTTTTTTTATTCCGCGTAATTGGTTGGTTAACGGGTTGGGTTTTTACAAGTGGTATCAGAGCGTGGTCTAAGGGATTTAGGTGACTTGAGATAGGTACCTAGACTTAGACTTTTGTGTGTGCTTAATTTGTTGCGGGACTTGTAGGATTACGGGTCGGAATAGGTTATAGTTAGTGCCTTGTTTGTAGGTGGACTAACGTTTATATTAGTAATGTGGATATTATTAATATACTTTTGTGTTGTGATAATAATTCTCGCGTGTGTTTATATCGCGTAGAATTTTGTTTGTGTTTGTTTATATCATCAAGAGAGGCGGTCGTTATACTAACAAGTTGATACGGCGTGTATGCATAATAAGGACTTGCAAACCTTATTACGGGTGCAAATCATGTCTAACAAGTGATGTACGACGAGTGTTTAGCAAGATGGGACGGTGTTGTGCGTGTGGTCTATACGTTCGTGATCTAATCGTTTGCATCCCTTAGAATGAAAATGGAAAATGGATGCAGAACGAGTGAGCCTATTCACGAAGGGAAGGATGATTTAACATTAAAGATTGAGGCCGTGTTTGAGAAATATGTCTCAGTTTTCACCGGCAAAGTTAGGGAAGTAACTAAGGAGTTGGTCGAAGGACAAATGACGGAAATGGTCCGAGACCAAGCGACTAAAGTTGTAAAGGAAGAGTTTGAAAAGAGGTTTCCCAAACCTCGAGGTAGTGATGATGAAGATGTACATGCAAGGTTAGGATTACATGGTGCTCATGGTAAGAGGGCACGAAGTACGCCTGAAGGCGTCGGAAATGTGAAGAAGAAGAGTAAGAAGGGTTACAAGCTCACGTGCTTTAAGTGTGGGGAATGGGGTCATTTGGCACAAGATTGTATGGTAGTACCTTTAGGCTCAATCAGGTGTTTCATTTGTCGGATGGAGGGACACCGGAAGTCAGAGTGTTCCGAATCGCATGACGATCGGGTTAGGAGGTTAGAGCGCGAATACATGATGGGTAGTGGAGCACGAAAGCCCAACAGCGCTACATCAGGTACCTTTAGTACGAAATTATATGTTGTTCGTTTGTAATAACATGCGGTATGCGCGTAAGTCTTAGCTAAACTTTATTCTCCGTTGGAGATAATTCACAGCAAGCAGGCGGTTTACGTTTATGGTTTCGGTTTGCTCTCAATAGAGTGTATAAGTAGAGTGTTGTGCCTTGATCCTATGGTGCAAATCCTTGGGTGCTTAAGCATTTTGGTTGGTATCGGGTCGTTAAGCTCGTTTGAGTGAGACCCTTAAAGTCTCAATGGTGTTGTGCATGTTACTGATATGGGTGACGTTCCTAATGGAAGTACCCTATGGTGACGTTTGATTATCGGGCGAAGGGCGTAAGACTTGGTGCAACCAAGCATTCCTTAGTATTTGGGAAATGTTTCTACCAAACCATGGAAATGGGTTTTGGTGTTCGGTCGTTAAGCGCGTGTTCGCTTTCGCGTTGAAGTTGATGAACCATGAGGTTCGTCGAGTGGATTGAGATTCTTGAAATCGAGTGTTGATCTCGATGTATGTTGGTAAAGGAGTCTACGTGACGCGACATTAGGTGCCTTTTTATACCTACTACCGTGGTGTTCGACTTCGATTGTGTCGCGGTTACATTGTACTTAGGGTACCGAAGTGAAACCCTTAGGTACATGAGCGATCAGGTGAAATTCAAAAAAAACTAAAGCAATTGGATGATTGCGAGTGTATAGTTCGTGTAAATTGTGGTACACTTTTTGTTCGAAGTGTTTAAGGATAGGTTAGGATCCTTGGTATGCTCAAAATTGAAGGAAGACGTGGTGATGGGCCGTGTGAACCCAATTATTGGTAAAGTCTGCCTTTGGTAGCATTGTACGGGTGTACGAGATGCGGTTATGGAACGTAGTTCCAAGTGGGGGAGTTACACTCCCGCACGCGGAGGTTTTAGTGTGAGATTTCGGACAATGCTTTTGGTAGATCCAAAATTTGTGTCGGGACCTAGATTTGGTCGATTTGTGGTAGAGTACAATTTCGGATAAATTGTACTTATGATTTTGGATTTGAAATATCACCAAGGTAGTAATGTTGTAAATCTCGTTGAGAGATAATGGACGGGTATGGTGAGCAAGGTGAAATCCCTCGGTTAAGGGATGTGCGTATCGGATCCTCTTTTAGAGAATTTTTGTTTTGTGCCTATGTTTGATATAGGCGGTTCTTGCTCGATTGTGTGAATGGTTAGTGGTATCCGTTAGGATTCACTATGGCGTAGCAGAGCGCAATGTTACGCTACTCGTTGTTCGAGGCCAAAAGGGATCGTGGATTGGTGGAGCATGACCTTCGGGGTCCTCTGACTTCATCATGAGATCGTTGATTGGTGAAGCATGACCTTCGGGGTCCGCTGACTTCATCATGAGATCGTTGATTGGTGAAGCATGACCTTCGGGGTCCGCTGACTTCATCATGGGTGTAGTGTTATATCGGTGAAGCATGACCGTTGACGGGGTCCGCTGACTTCATCCGGTGTTGAATGATCTATCGGTTGTTTTATACATCGATGGTGGGGTCGTAAGGACCATGTGGTGTGATCTATCGGTTGTTTTATTCACCGATGGTGGGATCGTGAGGACCAGGTTGTGTGATTAGTAGGGCGATAGCCGTGTTTCGCTCACATGTTGTTACGGGTGTGACAATAGTCGATTTTGTGCACCTTAGGTTTAGCGTTTCCATAGTCGTTTTGGGCGCTTTTGGTTTTAGCCATTGCTTATGATGTTAGGATAGTGGCGTATTGGGTGTATTGCGCACTACAAAGGATGTTTAGTGGTAAGTGTAATCCGTAAGGATTCATGTGGTTCGATCTTCAACATTCGGATCGTTGACTTTAGGTTGAGGCTTGGTCATTTATTGCGTTGTCCTTGGTAAAGGTACGCTAAGGAATTGATATCTCGGTACGAGATTGGTTAAGTTTTTCCCGATATGGGAAAAAGAGCAGGTTTTAGTGCTCGGATAGTGGTTTTGATAAATCGCGGGTGACGATTTTAGTTGTTAGAGGTGATTCATTGGGAAGAATTGTCTAGGAAAGTTCGGATTGGAACTTAGGATTGAGGGCCGTTGAGAAGTTCTGGATTGGTTAAGTGGAGAAGATCATGAGGATGTGATCGAGTTTAAGTGGGGGAGAGTTGTAAGACCCAAATATTTATTGTACATAATGTATTTATGGTGTACGATGCGTGTATGAAGGGTACGTGTTGCTTGCTCGAACGCCGAAGGAAACTGGACGTTGTCTGAAGTGACAAGGTGTGTACGTATCTTTTCAACCCCAAATAAAGTTTGTGTTGATGTTTCAAAGCCTTACCATTGGAAAGGAAATCTTATTACGTTTCCAACGATATTTGATTCATCGAAAATGGAGCTACGGTCAAAAAGTTATGGCCAAAACAAGTTTCTGAAAACTGACCTGTAGGTTGGAGCGGCGCTCCACCTTTCGGCGCGGCGCGCCGAACCCGTTTGATGCATTTTTCAGCCTTTTTTAAAGGTTTAAATGAAGGGTACTTTGGTCTTTTCACTTGGGGTCGGTTTGGGGTGATCAAAGCTGATCTAGAACTCCATTGGAGCTCATTTCTCACCCACACAAACACTCTCATCCACATATAGAGAGAGAGGAAGAGTTCTAGAGTGAGAGAGCTTGAATTGGAGAAGAAGGAGCTTGAATTGATCAAAGTCTCGGGTTTTAAAGTTGTTCACCTCATTCCTAGCTACGTTTTGGTTGTTGTGGTAAGTTCTAACTCCGAATTTCATTGTTTGATTTGATATTCAAAGTTAGGGTTTGAACTTAAATTGTTAAGAAACCCATTTAAACTCATGAAGTGAGTTTAGTGATGCTAGTAATCGGGTTTATTGTTAGTGTTGGTGGATTTCGGGTTGGTGAACAAATTGGCCTTGATTAGGACTTGTAATTGGGTTTAATCACTAGGTTTAGTGATTATGGAAGTGTTGGAACACTTTTAGGTGTGTTTGGTTGACTAATTTTGACTAGAGTCAAAATTAGGGTTTGGTGATGATTATGATCCAATTGTCGATTTAATAAGGTTTATAAACTTAAAATGGATTAAGTTGAAGTATAAAACCGGGTTAAATATGTTTTGGTGTCAAAACTTGTAATTGGTGAGATTTTGACTTTATGGGTCAAAATTAGGGTTTATGGGCGATTTTGAGAACGATAGGTGTTTAACACTTGTGTTCGGGTTTAATTGGCATATTAGGACCATTCTCACTTGTGTTAGTGATAATTGGTTAGTTTGAGCACGGTTGTGCTTGGAAGTGCATTTGGGTCGAAATTGCACTAAGTGTTGTTTTGGGTTGGTTTGTAAATCCACTCAAAGTGTGTTGATGTATTTGTGAAAATGGAATAGGTACTTTCCATTGACGAGTTGCGGATTATTCGGTGGCATTCTTCAAGGCGACAAGGTGAGTGTTAATATCCTATATGCATATGTATGTGTAGGATGGGTGCGGGTCGGGTGAAGTGGTTCTCGGTTATAGAGCTCACTTCACATATAGGTGGATTTGATGGACTTGTGTATAGGTCCAATTGGCACGGTTGTGCGTTTTGGTTGACCACCTTTGGCGAGGTGCACACTTTGTGTGTACTTTATCACATGGGCATGTGATGTGGATTATATAACCCCAATGGCGAAGGGTTAATATTGTGAGTGGAGTAATTATACATGTATGTATATGGTATATTTATTTGTAAGCTATGGTGTGACCCACGGAGCCGAGAATGCCATAGTGTGTGTGTGAATGTGCTATGATGTGAACCACGGTGCCGGTAGCATCATAGTGCATGTTTGAGATGTGAACCATGGAGCCGGTAGCATCGGAGTGTGAACCACGGAGCCGGTAGCACTATAAAATGAGGTGTGAACCACGGAGCCGGTAGCACCAAAGTGTGGACCACGGAGCCGGTAGCACTATAAAAGAGTATGACTCAAATGCGTAGTGACGTGAACCACGAAGCTGGTAGCGTCATAGCATTGCATACGGTGTGAACCATGGAGCCGGTAGCACCATGACGCGTTTATGGTTAACCATATAGTTGTTTATGTATATGTTGTGATGTATCGTATTATGTTGTTGGATATTGTTAGCATGTTAAATATTGAATACGTATAATTTTGTATTGTCGTGATGTAGCTAACCCTCCGGGTGTAGCTTATTGGCATTGTTCACATCGTTGCTGGTGAACTTATATTTTGTTGATATATCTTTAGCTCGTTGCTTAGTGATCTTACGGTATGCTTAGACTAGCTTGCCTTTATGCTTGGATGCTCCGGTATGCGGTATTTGGTTTTGTGTGGCGTGTCCATTTTATGCATACATATGTATGTAGTATATTCTCACTCATTAAGCGTTAGCTTACCCTCTCGTTGTTTACCTTTTTATAGATTTACATGGATTCGGTGGCTCGGGTAAGCGTGAGACTAGTGGACTCGCGTAGTTGCTTTAGAAGGCTTGCTTTTGGATTGATTAGGATTGGGTAGCGTATCCCCAATCGCCATGCTCGGCTTTATTTTGTGTTAAAAGTCGTGTGGTCGAAAACTTGAAATTGGTACTTAAAGGGTAATTTGGGCATATGTGGCCCCGGTGTCGTAAAACCCTTTTTATTAATGGAACGTGGTAGTTTTATCTATTACAATATGTTGTGAAAACCGTTTAGTCTAAATGTGTCGGGAAGTGGTCAAACATTTTCGCATTTGGGACTTTTTGGGACAGCAGCCTGTCCAGGCCCTTTTGCGCGCCGCGCGGGGTCATGGCGCGCCGCGCCATGTGCTGCACAAAGAAATTTTTTTTTTTTATTCCGCGTAATTGGTTGGTTAACGGGTTGGGTTGTTACAGACACGTAGGTACTCTTGCTAGCTTGATGAGTGAGAGGGAACAAGGAAAGCTACCGAGTAATACTGAAGTAAATCCTCGGAATGAGAATGTTAATATGGTGTCAACAAATTCTGAAAAACCATCATCGGAAGATGGGAAGGTTTTAGATGTGAGTAACAATGAAGAAGTTACGCCACCACCACCACCCGAGTATGTAAAGCCAGTGGTGGCACCATACAGACCACTCATCCCATTTTCAAGAAAAGGAGTTGAGTATGAGCAAGTAGTAGGTAATAAAGTTTGTGATACCTCTGGAAAGAAGAAGAAGAATAAGAAAGTGCAAGAAACAAAAACCGTAAAAGTAAACCAGGTAAAGACAGATCCACCAATACCTCCACCAAGGTTGCGTGATCCGGGTGAATTTATTGTTCATTGTCTACTTAGTGATTGTGTCATGTATGATGCACTAGCAGATTTAGGTGCGAGTGTGAGTGTTATGCCTCTTTCATTATATAAGAGATTAGGAGTAGGTGAGTTAAGTCCAACAGAAATGAGTGTTTGACTCTTTGATCAAACCATTAGGCACCCAGTTGGAATTGCTGACAACCTACCCGTTCAAGTGGATAATTTAACGTTTCTAGTCGAATTTGTTGTTATTGACTTAGAAGAGGACTCAAACATTCCTTTAATTTTAGGTCGACCATTCTTAGCGTCCATCGAGGCATTTATTGATGTAAGAAAGGGTAGAATGACACTTAGTGATGGTGAAAAATCGATCACCTTTGTGAGTCGAAAGTCTAAATCTCCACCAACCAAAACCGTTGAACCAGTAAAAATGATCGATGAGAAGCACATTGTTTTACCAACTTCAACGGTAGTGCTTAACAATAATAAAACGCCTAAGTGTGGGGAAGATGAAGTAACACCTAATGATGACTTGATAACAAAGAACCCCATTGTTGATGCGAAATTAAATGACCCCGTTATTAACAGTTCAATGAAGAAACTTATTAAACGGATTCGCGATGCTAGAACCAAAGGGAACTTTAAGTTATGTAACCGGTTAGTATCCAATCTATCGCCCAAAGAAAAGGTAAAACTAGTTGAATTTGTGGATATTACACAAGAATTCGACCAATGGCTTAAAGCAAAATTCACATATATGCAAGTTGATTATGGTCCAAGAGAAATTGACGATGAAGTTAATCACAATTTCGACACCACAGCTACCTAAGTGTGGGGAGATTCAAATGTTCTAAAAAGAAAATGTTGTCTAGAGTTAGTTGTTCTATTCTCGTGTAGTTCCAAGAATGGAATCCGATTGGTCTTTTCCGCTAGCAGACATTAAAGAACTAGTTTTCTCCCCCCATTCTGATTTTTTTTTTTGTTTTGTAGGTTTTATTTAAAATTTATATGTTTTCTTTATTTAAGTTTTGTGTGAATTTAAAAACAAAATTTACTTTATTTCATTAAGTTAAAAAAATGATTTCTAAAATTCGTCGTGAGTTGAAGACTAGGTCGTTGAACCGAAATTGCTTTACCCAAGGGCGGGACGAGAAATTTTATTATCATTATTTTTAATCTTATTGATTTAAAGTATGCAAAAAACATTTAAAAAATCCAAAAATCTTTGCTTTTAAAACAATCGCTTTAAAATGACAAATTTTAAAATTTTGTCGAGGGACGGATTAGGTAAACGTACCGAAACGACCTCGTCCTAAATACCAAGGAAAACAAATTTTTAAAATTAATTAATTATTTGTTTTATAAGTAAAAGGTTTTATTAAAAAAAAGTATGTATATATTTGTTTGTAGTTTATTTTATAAACAGGGTAAAAACAGCGAACTTTCAAAATCTAACATTAAGTTCAGCAAAAGTAATAATTTTGACGACAAAACGAAAAACAAATGTGATGTAACAACAGACGGAATGAACAAATGAAGTGCACCATTTATCATTCAAAGCATACAACAATATGTTTGGAAACTTTGGTAAAATTTTAATCATCTTTTTACACTAATCACCCTCAATAATTTAAATTGTTACTGATTTCTTACAAATGAGGGGATTGCAAGATCTTAAGTGTGGGAAGGGGTTAAATTCTTTCGGATTTTAAAATTTTTTGACTTAAACACTTGGTTACCATTAAAAATACTAGTAGCGCAGTAGTTGTATTAGAATCTAGTGCTCTCTGATAATAAAGAACAGCCCTAGTCTTATATACTGACCGCCCAATTCTAGTAAAATTTTACAAAAAGTTTTAAATAAATGAATTCAAAATCATATTTATACAAATTTATGAACGATAAAACTAGGTGTTAACACCGAAATTATTGTTACCTCGGAAAGGACATAAATTGAGAAAAAACCTAAAATGTTTGAATTCATTTAATAATGGAATAGAGGAGATTAAAAAGACAAAGAAAATAAAATAAAAGCCAAGTGTGGGAAAAATTTACCAAGTTATTCAAATTACATATCACATATTTTTGTACAAATAATTGAATATACTTTTGTTTTGAATGATTTTATCAGTTTTACCCGATTGCTTATAATATATTTGAAAGAAATGTACCACTTGATTTAAAGGGAAGTAAAGTCTTTCGAGAAAAAAGACACACGCTTCTTGATTTAGGTCAGGAAGTTGTCGTCCAGACCAGCTGTAGGTTGACGAAAAATCTTGAAAAGTCATCTCTAAAATCAGCAGGAAATCCACGGACCTCGGCATCAAACAGGGTCGCCAAGTGGTCAGACTTATCCTAACCATGAGAGGATCTGTCTCGTAAAATGGGGAGGGCACCGTGCAAATTAGCTTGATAAGACTAATGAATCAGACCCCAGAAAGGATAATCTTCTTAAAAATTAAAAATCAACATTTAAGCCTGATATTACACAATCCTAGAGATTGACCTTAAAGATTGAGAATTACAAACTCATGGAATTCGATGATATCTAAACTCGAGCTTGAACGAGAAAATATTTTGATCAAAATTACAAACCGATTTGTTTTCTAAAAACCTATTTTCAATGCGCTCATTACCATTGAATGTAAAATCCTAAGAATTCACCAGAATTCATTAGGTTACCTGAACCAAATCGGGTGTCAACCGTAAGAACGGTGGTTGCATAGCATGGTCAAAGACAGGACCTTGTGCCAGACCAAAAAACTATAGGGTGATCTTTACTATTGCTCCTACAAAGGATAGTAATTGCATCCGACACGATATAGACCATAATTAAAAGCATGTCACGGGACATTGCCTTAACAGTTGCTTGTTCAACGCTTTCCTTTACAACCGGACGGTAGTTTATCGAAAGGTAATATACAGAGCAAGTATACTGGAAGTGTTGCTTTCCCAATACAAGGTTAGCAAGTGGGTGACACAAAACCGCAAGTTTTGAGCTAAAATTTTCAAATCTGAAACCCACAAAACCTACAAAAACAATTTGCAAACACCGGTGAAGGGTTATTCCAGAAAACTTATCTAGGGTAAAAGCTAGATTAAATTTTCAAAAGATCAAATGTTTTCATAAAGATCCAATTTCCTTAAGGATCTAAATTTTCATAGTCATGTGGGACTGTAAACCACATCGTTATTATCATTGTTCATACTGCCGTATTGAAATTACTGATGTACAAAGTGTGAACAATAAAGAAGTGATTCAAGTATGTTTTTATTCAAGTACTATATTGCTTGAGGACAAGCAACGTTCAAGTGTGGGAATATTTGATAATGCTAAAAATGAACATATATTTCATAGCATTATCCCTCAAGAAAGACAAGCTTTTAGTTGCAATTGTCCTATTTACAAGTGATATTCGTTTAAATAATAAAAGGTGAAGACAAAAGGTAGATTCGATGAATTGAAGACGCAAACGACCAAAAAGCTAAAAAGTACAAAGTACAATCAAAGAGGTTCAAATTATTGATGAGAAACGCCTAAAAATGACAAGAGTACAAGCCGTGAAACGTAAAGTACAAGATATTAAATCGTACGAAAAGGCGTTCGAAAATCCAGAACCGAGACATGAACCAACTTTCAATGCACGACGCAACGGACCTAAAATTACAAGTCAACTATGCACACAAATATAATATAATATAATATATAATTAATTATGTAAATTATATATATATTATATTTATATATTATAAAAATAAACGTCGGCAGCCTAGGATCCAATTTGTGTGAGTTGGAATGCGAACCTTCGCACTCGCGGAGCTGTGAAGCACAAAAGCTCCGCACTCGCGGAGCTGTACAGTTCAAAGTGGGCCTATAAAAGCTCGCGAATTCTGCTCGATGAACCATCCCTTTTTCTTTCTTTCTATGTACGTAAAATATATATATTTATATTTATAATTTTAATTTTAATTTAATTTAATAATAATAAGGTTATAGTGGCGAATGTTTTAAGTTTGTAAGTCGAAACTCTGTCCGTGTAACGCTACACTATTAATAATCACTGTAAGCTATGTTCTTCCTTTTTTAATTTAATGTCTCGTAACTAAGTTATTATTATGCTTATTTAAATCGAAGTAATCGTGATGTTGGGCTAAATATTAAGATGGGGTTATTGGATTTTGTACCATAATTCGGGTTTGGACAAAAGACCGACACTTGTGGACATTGGACTTCGACTATTAATAGATGGGGGTATTGTCTAATTGAGCAACAACTCATTGGAATCTGTCGAACCTATCTTCAAATTTGTTAATCTAATAATTATTAAAATGATTACGAATATCCTATTTAGTGACGTTTATACGACATCCTTTACAATCATTTAATTAATTATTCGGGTTGGGTAATTGATTATTCAAACTGATCAATTGGATAAATTAATATTCTTATCTCATTAAAACAGGAGTGGATTACATACAACGATAATTGGTGTAATTGTTAACAAAGTATTAAAACCTTGGATTGCACGCAGTCGATAACCTGGTGTATTCATTAAACTAAGTATTAAAACCTTGTTACAGTTCGAATCCCCAATTAGTTGGAATATTTGACTTCGGGTATAAGATTAATTTGACGAGGACATTCGCACTTTATATTTATGACCGATGGACCATTATGGACAAAAACCGTATGGACATATCGAATAAACCAGGACAAAGGATAATTAACCCATGATAATAAATTAGAATCAACTCGTCGAACATCATGATTACGGAAGTTTAAATAAGCATAATACTTTTATTTCATATTTCATCGTACTTTTATTTACTGTCATTTTATTACTCGCAATTTTATATATCGCATTTTATTTATCGTTATTTATTTTACGCACTTTAATTATTGTCATTTATCTTTACATCTAAAAATATAAAATCGACAAACTGGTCATTAAACCATAAAACCCCCTTTTTATAATAATAATAATACTACCTATATATAATTATATATATTTATATAAATATAGTTGTATAAAAATATAGTACGTTTTCAATTAGCTCCATGTGAAATGAACCGGACTTACTAAAAACTACACTACTCTACGATTAGGTACACTGCCTATAAGTGTTGTAGCAAGGTTTAGGTATATCCATTCATTAAATAAATAAATAACTTGTGTAAAATTGTATCATATTTAATATTATTTCGTAGTAAAATAATAACTATTACGTACCCCCTCGCTATAACATCAAACAGTCAATCAAACCATTATGCAACTGTTGCATCTCTTTTTCTTTTCGCGAATACCATCAGCTGATACAGTGATGTTTAATCTACGACTGTTAATGAAGAAGGTTATGGTGATAGATGAATTATAAAGATGGTGTATGATAATAAAAGGTTGATGACTACCAACCTGCTACCAGTCGTTCTTTTTCTGTTTCTTCAAACAGAAAACAAACCCCATTAATAATTCAATGATTGATTATTAATTGCTTTTACGATTAAAAAGAGGAATAGAAGGGGGACAAGATGGGGTAACTAATAATACACATGTTTCCTGTCATCATATATTTTTTTATAAAAGCCACCCAACAAATATAAAGTATCAAAAAGGAACGAATCCTTTATTTGTTTTATCAACTTGAGCCGAAATCTAGCTATTGTTCTCTATTGGGTCGATGAGTTTATGCTTGCTTTGGACGGTTGTTTGGGCCATATGTGATTAAAATGGATTTACAAAAATGGGATTTGTTATTGGGCCAAGATCAGTCCCATGTTGCTGTACGATGGTGATAGAAAACAAAAATGAGTTTGATGTCATTATGGTGATACAAATATGATGATGATTATGTACATGAAGTGATAATGAGATGTTATGATAATGATCATGATATCGACAATACGATTATGAATATGATAATTCAATAATGGGCATGATAAATAATATCAATAATAATACATGAAATATTAATCGAATGACGAATGAATAACAGTTATGATATCGTTTGATGATCGTGAGTATAATATAGATTATAAGGGGATGACTTAGATATGATGGTGATCATAGAATTATGATTATAATTATGATGAGTATGAGAACGAAAATGACGTGATTTGGATGATAATCGAGATGGTATAAATCTTACTTTTATTATCATTATCATTATTGTTAGAATTATTAATATTATTAAAATATAAGTATTATTATTATTATTATTATTATTATTATTATTATTATTATTATTATTATTATTATTATTATTATTATTATTATTATTATTATTATTATTATTATTATTATTATTATTATTACTACTATTATTACTATTATTATTATTACAACAAATATTATTATTACATATAACAAATTATTCATTTTTGATATAACATATATATATATGTATATATATATATATATGTATATATATATATATATGTATATATATATATATATGTATATATATATATATATTACACATTAATTATTTTAAATATATATATACAAATTAAATATATAACATATATAATTTTTGATATATATATATATATATATATATATATATTACACATTAATTATTTTAAATATATATATACAAATTAAATATATAAGATATATAATTTTTGATATATATATATATATATATATATATATATATATATATATATATATATATATAAATTTGTACGATTACGATTATGTGTGTTAATATATATACTTGATATAGGTTCGTGAATCCAAGGCCAATCCTACATTGTTCAGTATCGTCTTATAATATTTTTACTACAAAATATTGTATTGTGAGTTTCATTACTCCCTTTTTAAATGCTTTTGCAATATATATTCTCGGGACTGAGAATACATGCGTTTTTATAAATGTTTGACGAAATAGACACAAGTAATCGAAACTACATTCTATGGTTGAATGATCGAAATCGAATATGCCCCTTTTAGCTTGGTAGCCTAAGAATTAGGGAACTGGCCCCTAATTGACGCGAATCCTAAAGATAGATCTATTGGGCCCAACAAGCCCCATCCATGTTGCAGATGCTTTAGTACTTCGAAATTATCATGTTCGAAGGATGTCCCGAAATGATGGGGATATTCTATATGCATCTTGTTAATGTCGGTTACCCGGTGTTCACCATATGAATTATTTTTATCTCTATGTATGGGATGTATATTTATGAGAAATGGAAATGAAAATCTTGTGGTCTATAAAAATGATAGAAATGAATATTAATGATAAACTAATGAACTCACCAACCTTTTGGTTGACACTTTTAAGTATGTTTATTCTCAGGTTTGAAAGAGATCTTCCGCTTTGCATTTGCTCATTTTAAAGATATTACTTTGAGTCATTCATGACATATTTCAAAAGACGTTGCATTCGAGTCATTGAGTTCAACAAGATTATTATTAGGTAGATGACAGATTAACTCATTTATAGTTTGGATATATTATGAAATGGTATGCATAACTGTCAACTTTCGTTGTAATGAAAGTTTGTCTTTTGAAATCGAATGCAATGTTTGTAAAACATATCATATAGAGGTCAGTACCTCGCAATGGGACTAAATGTTGAAGACTTCATCCAGATGGATTAGGACAGGTCTCTACAGGTGGTATCAGAGCTGGTATAACCGCGTCCAGTTGTGGCGGGTTAGTCGTAAAAGAGGTTCTCACAGTGTGACCTGTGGCGAAGCATTGGCTCTTACCCCTTACGATCCCTTACGAGGGTTGGCAGAAGCCGAGAGGCGGGCCCTAAAATCAGTATCTGAGGTACACTTAGTGATCGCCAGATAGTTAAGGCACTGGGTAGGATGGTGGTTGTCCCCAACTGTATCTACAGGTGGTATCAGAGCGGTGGTCTTAGCAAACCAGGCCTTGCATTAGTGTGTCTAACTAGTAGTTGTTAGGATGCATTAATGAGTCTGGACTTCGACCTAGTAGTTGTTAGGGTACATTAATAAGTCTGGACTTGAACCTGGTCTGCATGTCAAAAGTTTTGCTTACCATTCTTGGTCAAAAAATATCTACTTATCATTTTTAGTCTCGACACGTCTTATTGAAATTATTGCAAAGATGGTGTACAGACGAGTTCATATTTTAACATATCTGTTACTGTGAACGTTTCTTTATATCTTCTAAAGATTTCCTCTGTGATTTATGGAATTTTGGTATTATATATACATATGTAAATTATGTATTGGAGAGTACGAATCTAAATCATATAACCTATTTCATATCAAAAGAAAAAATTATCTCCCTAAATATACAAGATGGATCCAGTACCTAATGCAAATTTCTTAAACTCCGACAGCTATTCCGATATGGATATTCACCTGAACTTCGAAGACAGTGTAATCGGAATGGATCAACCAATCAGCCATCACCTATTCTGGATGAATTGGGGATGGTTCGTAGCCTACTTAATCATTGGAGATAAGAAGAAGGTGATCCCTTCCATCCCGCACATTTCCCACTTGGCAAAGAACCTGAAGCACTTACCGGCGAACCTGTTCGTAATACTATTTTCTCTCTCATTTCCAGGGTATCTCATCATGACTATATACTATCCTAAATTCTAGATCTTATTCATCCACTTACCCGAATCGACAATCATCCCGGTGTAATAGAAGAAGTCAACAAGCTTCGCGCTCGGGTAGTAGCTTTGGAGAATATGGTGCAAAGGTTACAAGCACCAGCAGCAGCACCGGTAGCAACAGTACCACCATCAGCAACACCAACAGTACCATCACCACCGCCAACAACAACATCCGCATCCCACACTTCAACATCACAACCTATACCCCGAGCATCAACGTCATACGCACCATAGATACCAAGTAGTATCAACAACAATAACCGATGAAGTATTAATCTATAACTTCATTGGAGAAACATTCTGTGGCTATTATGTAATCTCCAAAGTCTTAGAGATTATTTATTCTAGCCTTAACCATAAATCAGATGTGTGGACCGAGACGATAAAAGGAAGTGTAAAAACCCTGACAAGGATAGTGCACGAATTACAAACTAGACTTGTTTACCAGCAGCATCAACAGTACCGTCAGCATCACCAGCAAAGTCAGTGCGGTCAGCATCGTCAGAATCAGCAGCATCTACAACATCACAAGCTCCGCCAAATCCATAATCACCGCAAACATCATCACTAATCAACAACGCGTATATTGTATCAACGAGTTATGACGTATTAACTCATTCCCTCTGAAGAAATTATATGTATATTTTATATATATATATTTTGAGATCAAAATAAATCTTTTCGTACTAAGCTATTATGTATGAATTAAATAAGGGTAGATACTACTCGATTAAATTCATATTACTAATATGCTAAGATGTACATCCTTTCTTAACAACTTAACCATC
Organism: Rutidosis leptorrhynchoides; assembly: GCF_046630445.1. Taxonomy (NCBI): domain Eukaryota; kingdom Viridiplantae; phylum Streptophyta; class Magnoliopsida; order Asterales; family Asteraceae; genus Rutidosis; species Rutidosis leptorrhynchoides. Next base: position 362,134,036 of record NC_092343.1, on the reverse strand, counting down.
GTTAAATATGATCTCTGTTTTAACTCAATGAATTCCGTTTCATAATAAAATAAGTGTATTATTCAATTACATGTTTGATTTTACACTTTCGATATACTCAAAACTTTCTAGAAAACATCATTCGTACCTTGTGAAGTTAGCAAGAGTTCTATGAGCATCAACATGATTCACTAAGGAAATATCCATAAAAATAAATAATGAAGTATTGATCACATTAGTGAAATACTATGTGAAGATTATGTAATCTCTAATGTTAGAGATTATTCATTCCTAATTCCAGCCTAAGATCAAATGAGTTAATTTTGTATTAACTCATCAAATTTGTATTACATCTGAAGAAAATATACATATATTTTCATAAAGACTGTAATAAGATTTCCTGGTACAAAATTGTACTTATGAAACTTTTAATGGGTAAGTAATACCCGAGAGATATATAAATTCACAATTAGTATGTTACATTCTTTGATTCTGATTCAGCAAATCATCAACTATACTCACTATTTTCACAACGATATACATTCTTTCATAAAAATCAAAACAGCCGTTCTCATTCAAATTTAATTTCATATTCTGATTTTGAAAGATCAGAATCCAACTCAAGACTCAACATGAGACATCGCTCTTAAATCTCTACATCTTTCAAAGCTATACTTTGACTTCAAAAATTGTGCTAGAACATCACTTCTACCCATAAAAATATTTGTATCATTCAAAATTCTAGAACATCATATGTATATTAACGATTACAATCTGTGTTCAAACCCTTCATGATTCTTGAAACCCCTCAATTAAGAAACAATCGAGAGGATGATCCAACCACACGTCCTCTACGAAAAGAAGGACTAACGCATATAGTCATGCACCTGGAAAATTCTAGGAACCTAAGTAGAAGTTTGAAACGAATTTATGATCCCTTGGCATTGTTATTATCGAAAATTACTTTACAATCCCTCTCCAAATTAGCCAATTTTGTCACATCTCCAGCAGATCAACTTCGACTTTCATTTGGATTAGCCTTGTTATAACCTTGATATATAAGTTTTCCTTTCATCATCGTTTCCAGGGAACCGTTTATATTCTACCACATTAACAGTAAATTTACCAGCAACTTTATTGATCTTTGACTTTCCAAAAAAAATCATTAGATTTATCAAAACCTCATCATATACTCATCTGCATCTTGTAACAAGAATTGTCATACCAATTATCGAGAATCAGCAATCAGTATTTTGAAATCTCGCAGCATGTCTACATCAACAGTTATATGTATACGTATAACATTTATCTTTTAGAATTATGATCTTCCATTCTGAAATTTTGAAAAGCACCTAGTCTGCGAATCAATACTCAAAATGTTGAAAAAGCTGAATGAAGCAACAAAAACTGTAAACGACCTTAATAGCCAAAAGTTTGTTGATAAAGAATAATGTGTTGGTAAAGCTCAGGAAAAGAGAAGGTTTGGAACTAGAAAACGGATTGAGCAAACCATAAAGGAGGCTGTGGACAAATCACAAAGACTAAACCTGCCTTTAAAGAATCCAAATGATTCAGTATCTGCTGAAGTCATTAATGAATAACTTGCTAATAACTCTACACTTTTACGGAAAAACTTCATCATCATCCATCGATATTAGAAATTCTAAGATATCATCGTATCTTTCATTATAAATATCTTCGATATTCTGAAGATATTTTCATAACTATTCTTATCTGAAATCATTTATCTCTTCACGATATTAGTGATACATCAGAAAGGAAACTGTTTTAGTTTCTAATTTCTGAAAAAAAATCCGAACTTAAATTATGAATGATTTTGAAGTAGTGTTAGAAACTGATGCATGAGTTAGTATAATATAATGACACTTGATCAACGTGATTATATTACAGTATGTCATGCTGAGTTTCAAAATGAAAAGTGATGATTCACAGACCATAACGTCATCATGTGCCATGTTACATGACTCTTACATTCTACTAAATCTCTAAACAAAATCAAGAACATGTTTTCTTGATAATTCTATCTTTTCCAGTGACTTCTGATAATTTGGCAAATGTTTTGGAGATATGAATTGAAGTATAAAAGATGGGAATAATGGAACGAAAGAAGTTCATTTATAGTGAAATATCAGACAGAGCAATCAAGACATATCATCGCATTTAACCAAAGAGGATCCTAATCTCCTTAATTACCGAAGGACCAAATCTTATTACGAAGATTTTCTCTAAATCCCTTGAATTCCGGAAATCAATCGTGACTACGTCACCGGTTAAGACGAACCTTCATTTACTCATTTCACTCTTTCGTGATAGCTTCAATCGTACTCTTTACAAAATAAAATTGTTTTATCCATATTACTCACTGATGATAAAACTCTAATTTTCAGCTTATATACGTCATGAAAACATACTTATTATCATCCATGACGATCCTAATCAAATTTCGGGATGAAATTTCTTTAACGGGTAGGTACTGTGACTACCCGGAAATTTCTGACCAAATTTAAACTTAATCTTTATATGGTTTTGACGTGATAAGCAAAGTCTATAATGTTGAGTCACAAAATTTTTGAACTATTTTCATGAATGCATTTGACCTTCGACTGTTCCCGATGATTCACGAACGTTTATTTGTAAAGAGAAATGTATGTATTTAAATATATATCAAATAATGGTAATTTATAATATTACAAAATTTAGTTATTTGAATTAATTATGTAAAATAAAGTAATATATGATATCATAATTTAAATGTATTTATATATATAAATAAAGTATATTGAATATATATATTTGATTTCGAATTTATTTAGTAAACGATAGTAGCACTCAATTGTCATTCGATTGATAGTAAACGAGTTAAAAAGGAACTTATATGATTTTCAAAATAAACGGACCACGATATAATGTCTGTGTTAAAACGTCGGTAAGTTAAGACAAGAATGAAGCTGCTAACATTGGATACTGAAAAGATTATGTATATTTTATTATATATTTACATTCACAAGATGATTGAATCCATTAATTGATTGTATGTTTGTCACTGTGTTTAATTGAGATATAGTGTTTTATTTCACTCTCATGTATCATGAATGATACATATAACTATTATATACTTCAGTTTTATTGAATGCATCACAAACACTTTGCAATATATTCTTTCCAAAACAGAAGTAAACAAATCTCCATTTGGCTTTATAGAGTAGGTTATGTACGGAGTATTTGCTTTTTAAATGGTGCTTATGCATTTAAACATTTCATATACTCCTTATTAAAATAATTAATTTCACCACATCAAACCTCTATCCCCTTTGGGTATCTTCACTTGCTTTTTGCTAAACTACCAACACCATCTTGCTTACAACCTCCGATTGTCATAACATCAATCACAATACACAAAAACCGTTAGATATTTTCTTTTATGATAATGAGAAACCCAAGATCGAATACCTCTATGCTTACTTCTAATTGCTTACCGATCACCTTTCATTCTCACTTGTTAGCCGAAGAACCACCCATATCGCTGTAAGTTTATTTTGTTTCTATTCCGGTTTAACCCAAGAACACTCACACAAACCATGGTTTATCTTGCATATTTCTTTTTAGGCTTCGACAATCCACCTCACCACCGTCACCCTAATACAACTGCTATCATCACTAAAAACCCATTGCCACCTCCCTCATCCTTTAACACCACCATGATCGCCAACAAGTCATTAACCCTCATGTTTAGATCATTGTCGCTACCATGTAGAAATCGTAATCAATACCAACACAAACACCCACTTCCGATCACCACTATTGCATCACCTCCTCCTGTTATTCTCCAACGACAACCAAGCAATCACCATCTCCACATCTCTTATATCTTCTCTCTCTCTCTCTTAATATGTTTCTGTCCTTTCACGAAAACCACCAAGTACTCGATTTCTTTTTATGTTTTTGATCCACCTATAAACACCACCCAACTAGTTGTGTATTTGATTTCTTATCACGAGCAAGCCATCATCAATCATTTTCCTTGATAACTAATCATGTCGTGCAGCCAGGGGCGGAGCCACTTAGTAGTTAGTGGGTGTACGTGCCACCACTGAAAATGGTAAATAAATTAGCGATTCGATACATCCAGAAATTAATTGGTAGATAATATATGCTTTGACTGTAGTTACAGAAAAGAAAACTGAGAATTTGAGTTTTCATGGAAGAGAGCATAAATTTGGTTTGGTGGGGAAGAAGAACCCATATGTCCCATAGCCAATCACAATTGCACACATTGTAAACACTTTTGACTATTTTTCTCTTACACCCCTACAAATGTAATCTTTTAACTTTTCACCCCATTATTTTTAAGTAATAAGCTTTTGATTATAAGTATACTTAGAAATCAATATTAAAATCTAACATTTGTTTTTATGTTTTTCTTTTTTAATTGTATACATTTTTTAAGATGCAAAAAGAAGCTGTAGTATTCAATTTTGGTTAAACATCATTTTTATCATTGAAATTAAAAATAACACCTAAATTCTTAATATTAAACTTTTCTTTTATTGATATTTTAGTTAGTTAAATTTTACTCTAAATATATATATATATATAAAGTAAATTTATTATTTGTGCCACCACTGAAAATATTTTCTGGCCTCTGCGTACAGCTGCAAATTCCATGGTTACTGCTCCTGTTTTATTTGTACGATTGCAGCCCATATTTTTGTTCTATTTAAATTCCATCAACTCATAATCTCACTGTTGTTTACTGTTATGTTTCTGGTTCAAAAAGAACACCACCAAAACCACCTCAATCACTACCTTCACACACCATTGAAACAACCCATCTACTATACATCGAAGACCTATTTAATCACCATTTTTTTTTTACTTTACTGCTGCTGCTACAGCCCCTTTTGACGTCGACTACAACTGATTGTATTATCTATTTTCAACTCTATGAACAATCAATCAAACCATTATGCAAATGCTGCATCTCTTTTTCTTTTTGCGAATACCATAAGCTGATACAGTGATGTTTAATCTACGACTGTTAATGAAGAAGGTTATGGTGATAGATGAATTATAAAGATGGTGTATGATAATAAAAGGTTGATGACTACCAACCTGCTACCAGTCGTTCTTTTTCTATTTCTTCAAACCAAAAACAAACCCCATTAATAATTCAACGATTGATTATTAATTGCTTTTACGGTTAAAAAGAGGAATAGAAGGGGGACAAGATGGGGTAACTAATAATACGCATGTTTCATGTCATAATATATTTTTTTTTAATAAAAGCCACCCAACAAATATAATGTATCAAAAAGGAATGAATCCTTTATTTGTTTTATCAACTTGAGCCAAAATCTTGCTATTATTCTCTTTTGGGTCGACGAGTTTATGCTTGCTTTAGACTGTTGTTTGGGCCGTATGTGATTAAAATGGATTTACAAAAATGGGATTTGTTATTGGGCCAAGATCAGTCCCATGTTGCTGTACGATGGTGATAGAAAACGAAAACGAGTTTGATGTCATTATGGTGATACAAAGATGATGATGATTATGTTCTGATAATGCTAAAAACGAACATATATTTCATAGCATTATCCCTCAAGAAAGACAAGCTTTTAGTTGCAATTGTTCTATTTACAAGTGATATTCGTTTAAATAATAAACTGTGAAGACAAAAGACAGATTCGACGAATTGAAGACGCAAATGACCAAAATGCTAAAAAGTACAAAGTACAATCCAAGTGGTTCAATTTATTGATAAGAAACGTCTAAAAGTTATAATAGTATGAGCCGCAAAACGCAAAGTACAAGATATTAAATAGTACGAAAGGACGTTTGAAAATCCGGAACCGGGACCAGAGTCAACTCTCAACGCGCGACGCAATGGAGCTAAAATGATAAGTCAACTATGCATATAAATATAATATAATATATATAATTATATAAAATTATATATATATATATATATATGTATATATTTAATAAGTGTAGGCAAGCTTGCAAACAAAAGTACCTGAGCTGTAAAAGAAGGGATCGCATGGAGTCCTGTAGCTGCCCACATTCTATAAATTGCACGAATTTTGGCCGAGTTTATGACACATCTTTTTCTAATCTCACTCTCACAAATATATATATATTTATATTTATAATTTTAATTTTAATTTAAGATTAATAATAATAAGGTTATGTTAACGAATGTTGTAAGTGTGTAAGTCGAAATTCTGTCCGTGTAACGCTACGCTATTAATACTCATTGTAAGTTATATTCAACTTTTTAAATTAATATCTCGTAGCTAACTTATTATTATGCTTATTTAAATCGAAGTAATCATGATGTTGGACTAAATATTAAAGACGGGGTAATTGAGCTTTGTACCATAATTGGGGTTTGGACAAAAGACCGACACTTGTGGAAATTGGACTATGGACTATTAATGGGTTTTATATTTGTTCAAATGAATGATAGTTCGTCAATTTAATATATAGATTTACAATTTGACGTATCTATAAATAACCATATACACTCGATCGGACACGATGGGCGAGATATTTATAAATACTAATAATCGTTCGTTTAACCGGACACGGGAATGGATTAATAGTCAATGGACTCATTAAAACAGGGGTGAATTATATACAAGGACACTTGGCATAATTATTAACAAAGTATTAAAACCTTGGGTTACACGCAGTCGATATCCTGGTGTAATTATTAAACAAAGTATTAAGACCTTGTTACAGTTTTATTCCTCAATTAGTTGGAATATTTGACTTCGGGTATAAGGATAATTTGACGAGGACACTCGCACTTTATATTTATGACTGATGGACTGTTATGGACAAAAACCAGATGGACATATCGAATAATCCAGGACAAAGGACAATTAACCCATGGTAATAAATTAAAATCAGCACGTCAAACGTCATGATTACGGAAGTTTAAATAAGCATAATTCATTTATTTTATATCTTATCGCACTTTTAATTATCGTACTTTTTAATTAGAGCAATTTTATTTATCGTCATTTTATTTATCGCACTTTAAATTATCGCACTTTTATTATCGTTATTTACTTTACGTTTTAAATTAAGTTGTATTTATATTTAATATTTTACATTAGGTTTTAATTGCAACTTAAAACATAAAATCGACAAACCAGTCATTAAACGGTAAAAACCCCTCTTTTATAATAATAATAATAATACGACTTATATATATATATATATATATATAGTTTAAAAATATTGCGGTAAACTTGGCTAGCTCCCAGTGGAACGAACCGGACTTACTAAAAACTACACTACTGTACGATTAGGTACACTACCTATAAGTGTTATAGCAAGGTTTAGGTATATCCACTCTATAAATAAATAAATAACTTGTGTAAAATTGTATCGTATTTAATAGTATTTCGTAATAAAAATATAACTATTTCGTATACGCTGCTGCACACATCAAGTATTTTTGGCGCCACTGCCGTGGAATTCATCAACGCCGAAAGCGAAACGCTATATAAAAAAATAATATATATCTATATTTTTAAGTTTAGTTAAATTAAAAATTTTATATTTTTATTTATTGTGAAAATTTATAATAAGTAAATTTTTCCTAATTATAAGTTTTATATAAATATTTTATAAAAATTAAAATCAGAAAAAAAATAATATATAAAAGTAATCGGGCCAACACTGTAGCATCCCAACAAAGTGGCCTGGTATCCGAAGTCATGCGACCGCATGACATTTTAACTAACACTCTATGCGATCGCATGGAGTGACTTGACAGGTCTGGTACCTAGTCCAACCAGATTAGGGTTTTTGTTTAATTTAATTATTATTATTAACCCTAATTAGGTTTTAGTTGGTTTTTAGTTTTAGTTTTATTAATTAATTTGTATTTTAATTTTTTATTAGTTTTAAAATTAATAATTTTATAAAATAATAATATAAAATTATATTTTTATAAAAATTATATTTTTATAATTATAATTTTAAGTTTTATTTTTATATTGTATATTTTAATCGTTTAATTCGTAACTTTTATAATATTCTTCATTCGTAACTAGTTTTAAGATATAGTTTTTGCCGTAGTTTAATTTTATTTCTAGAATTTTAAGACTTTGCCGTAAAATCCCTTAAGTGCTTTTTCTTTAGACTAAGATTTAGGTGCTCTAGAATTTTATGACGTCGCTTATCGCTTAAATATTTATTAGATTTTAGAGCCCTTTTAAGTTATTGCCGTTTTGGATATAGAATTCCTTTTAAGCTTTAATACCTTTAGATGCAACTTTTAATATTTAGTTTTTAGACTTTTGAGTTTCGACGCTTTTCTTTCTTATTTTTATTTTTCAACCTTTTATTTTTCGACCGCTTATTTTTCGACATTTTCCGACGCGCTCTTTTTCTTTCTTATTTCTCGATGCTCTAGTTTTTAGGACATAGAATTTTCTATTTTTTCTCTAAAATTTCAAAATGAAAAATTATTTTAAGCGGTTAAATTGATAGACATCCAAAATTTTCTGGTTCGTAGTAATAGTTGGATTTGTTAATGGCGAGTTGTGGGCTTCCGATTTAAAGGGTCCTGGCTACCTGCTGCATCTATTGGCTATTCGAAACGTGGGAAAAGTCAGAAAAGTCTATTAATTTGATAACTTATATAATTTTTATCTTTTATAACTAATAGGATATTCAATGAATGCACCGAGCAAAACGTTCACCACCTTTCATACGTTCACCACCTGTAACTCGATCAAGACATCTAGCCAATATTGTTGCTGTTGATTTTTCTTTAGAATCATCATCTAGTCGACCAAGTACTCCAATTCAAATTTCTGATAATCTATTTTTTGAACCCGACCTCACAATTGAGAATCCGGAGGATATTCAGGGACAATTCAGAGATCCTGAACCACTAATCATTCCTCCTAAACCACAAATCACTCATCCAGAGATTCTCGAGGAAGAAACCATTAAATCAGAATCCTCTAGTGATTCAGATTCAACAAATTCAATCATGGAAAATATGGAACCTCTAAGTATGGAAGACCGAATGAGAGCTAAACGCACTGGCCAAGGTCACGCAATTACTCAACCAGACATTAATGCACCAGATTATGAAATCAAAGGATAAATCCTACACATGGTAACTAATCAATGCCAATTTAGTGGTGCGCCGAAGGAAAATCCAAATGAACATCTTCGAACCTTTAATAGGATTTATACTCTATTTAAGATCAGAGAAGTTGAGGATGAACAGATATATATCATGTTATTTCCCTGGACTTTAAAGGGAGAAGCCAAAGATTGGTTAGAATCATTACCTGAAGGGGCGATTGATACATGGGATGTTTTAGTTGAAAATTTTCTTAAACAATTCTTTCTGGCATCTAAAGCCGTGAGACTTCAAGGAGAAATAGTTACGTTCACACAAAAGCCAAATGAAACTTTATATGAGGCGTGGACAAGATTTTGGAAAGTTGTTGAGAGGGTGTCCGCAACATGGTTTAGACACTTGTCAAATAATACAAATATTCTATCAAGGATGCGACATTACTACACGAAAAGACATCGACATAGCAGCTGGTGGTTCCATTATGAAGGAAACCGCAACTGAAGCTTACAAAATTATTGATAACACTGCTTCTCACTCACATGAGTGGCATGAAGAAAAATATATCGTTAGATCATCTAAAGCGGCTAGAGCCGTTTCTAGCCATGACTTTGATTCCATTTCCACAAAGATAGATGCTTTCGAGAGACGAATGGAAAAGATGACTAAAGATATTCACGCTATACGATTTAGTTGTGAGCAGTGTGGAGGACCACATTTGACAAAAGATTGTCTCAGTATTGAAAAAACAATGGAACAAAGAGAGAATGTTTCATATATTAACCAAAGGCCTGGAAATAATTATCAGAATAATTATCAACTGCCAAGACCAAAATACAATCAAAACCAGAATTATAACTGAAAAGTTCCATACATCAACCAACAAGGTCCTAGCAATCAACAAGTATCTAATAATACTTACAATCAGCAAAGACCTATTTTTCCAAATAAACCACCACATACCGATGATAAAAAGCGAAATCTAGAAGACATGATGTCAAAGCTAGTTGAATCTCAAACTCAATTTTTCACATCTCAGAAATAAACGAATGAACAAAATGCTCAAGTATTTAGAAATCAACAAGCTTCTATTCAAAATCTAGAATAAGAAGTAAGTAACTTAGCAAGGTTGATAGGTGAAAGAAAACCGGGGAGTCTACCTAGCGATACAAATGCTAACCCCCGAAATAAAACAGCTAAAGCCATTACCACGAGAAGTGGAATTACACTTAAACCACCTGAAATACCTGTAATTTCTGATGACTCTATTCCCACTACACAGGCACCACAATCTGAGCAAAAAAAGGAAACAGAACCGGTAGTTGAAAAGGTTAATGAAGAGAATACAGTTAAGGCAAAACCTTATGTTAAACCATACCAACCACCACTTCCTTACCCGAGTAAACTGAGAAAAGAAAGACTTGAAGCCGAGCAATCCAAATTCTTGGATATGTTTAAACAGATAAATGTAAATCTTCCTTTCATTGATGTGATTTCAGGAATGCCAAGATATGCTAAATTTCTGAAAGATCTAATCAAAAATAGAAAGAAAATGGAAGAACTTTTGGTTGTTACTATGAATGCTAATTGTTCTGCAGTATTGTTGAATAAGATACCAGAAAAATTATCTGATCCAGGAAGTTTCACAATTCCATGTTTTCTGGGTAGTCTTAGTTCAATAGAAGCATTGGCAGACTTAGGTGCTAGTATAAATTTAATGTCGTATTCACTATACGCTAAACTAGACGTCGGAGAATTGAAACCAACACGAATAAGGATACAACTAGCCGATCGAGTAGTAAAATATCCTAGAGGGATAATGGAGAACATGCTAGTTAAAGTTGGTACTTTAGTATTTTCAGTAGATTTTGTTATTCTGGACATGGAAGAAGATTCTCGAGTTCCTCTCATATTAAGAAAACCATTCTTAAACACGACTAAAGCAATAATAGACGTGTTTGGTAAAAAAAACTGACCCTAAGTATAGAGGACGAGAGTGTTACCTTTTTAGTTGATAGAGCCATGCAACAAACGCAATCTACAGATGATACATGTTATTATATTCAAACTATAGATTCACATGCAGAATTGTTAGAATAATTTCTAGAATTACAAGGAACAGGAGAATGTTCTTTAGGAGAAGGAACTGAACTAATTGATGAAACTGAAATGTTAGCCGCACTTATGGCTAATGAATATGAACCAACAACAGAAGAACTTCAAATGCTAAAAGAGGAAGACAGATATCGATACAAATCATCGATAGAAGAACCACCGACATTAGAGTTAAAGCCACTTCCAAACCATTTAGAATACGCTTATTTACATGGTGAATCTGAATTACCTGTAATAATATCATCTTCTCTTACAGAAAATGAAAAATCTCAACTCATTTCTGTGCTAAAAGCTCATAAACCAGCTATTGCATTGAAGATTCGTGACATTAAAGGCATAAGTCCTTCGTATTGCACACATAAAATCCTTATGGAAGAAGGCCATAAAACGTATGTGCAACGCCAACGAAGACTAAATCCAAACATGCAAGATGTTGTTAAGAAAGAAATTATTAAACTGCTTGATGCAGGTTTAATTTATCCAATCTCTGATAGTCCATGGGTAAGCCCAGTTCCATGCGTACCAAAGAAGGGTGGCATGACTGTCATCACAAATGAAAAAAATGAGCTTATTCCTACTAGGACTGTAACAGGATGGCGTGTCTGTATTGATTATAGAAAATTAAATGACGCCACCAGAAAAGATCACTTTTCATTACCTTTCATTGATCAAATGTTGGAAAGATTAGACGGAAACAGTTACTATTATTTTCTTGACGGTTTTTCTGGATATTTTCAAATTCCAATAGCACCCGAGGACCAAGAGAAAACCACATTCACGTGCCCTTATGGTACTTTTGCTTACAAACGCATGCCATTTGGACTTTACAACGCCCCTGCAACCTTTCAAAGGTGCATGATGGCAATTTTTCACGACATGATAGAAGAATGCATGGAAGTTTTCATGGATGACTTCTCAGTCTTCGGTAATACTTTTGAAACATGTCTAGTTATTCTTGAACGAATGCTTATTAGATGTGAGCAATCAAATCTAGTTCTTAATTGGAAGAAATGCCATTTCATGGTTAAAGAAGGCATCGTTCTTGGTCATAAAATTTCAAAGGAAGCAATTGAAGTAGATAGAGCTAAAGTAGATGTAATTGCTAAACTTCCACATCCCACCAAAGTTAGAGGAGTTAGGAGTTTTCTAGGGCATGCCGGTTTTTACCGACGTTTCATAAAAGATTTTTCTAAAATTACTACTCCCATGAATAAACTCCTTGAAAAAGATGCGCCATTCATCTTTTTAGATGAATGCATCAAATCTTTTAATATTCTTAAAGAAAAACTCACTAATGTCATGATAACTTCAAATTGAAATTTACCATTTGAACTTATGTGCAATGCAAGTAATTTTGCAATGGGAGCCGTTTTAGGACAAATGATAGAAAAATGATTTCAACCTATTTATTACGCTAGTAAGACGTTACAAGGAGCACAAACAAATTACACAACTACTGAAAAAGAACTCCTTGCTATTGTCTTTGCTTTTGACAAATTTCGTTCATATCTCGTTCTAGCTAAAACGGGGGTCTATACCGAACATTCTGCTCTTAGATACCTATTTTTGAAACAAGATGCCAAACCACGATTAATCCGTTGGATCTTACTCTTACAAGAGTTCGATATTGAAATCCGAGACAAAAAGGGAGCAGAAAATCTCGCTGGTGATCATCTTTCTCGTCTTGAAAATCCCGAATTAGAAGTTCTAAATGAATCGGCTATATAAGACAACTTTCTTGATGAATATCTATTGAAGATAGATTATAATGAAATTCCATGGTTTGCAGACTATGCAAACTACTTAGTATGTGGATTCCTTGAAAAAGGGTTGTCGTACCAAAAACAAAAGAAATTCTTTAGTGATATAAAATACTATTTCTGGGAAGATCCACATTTGTTTAAAAGTTGTCCCGACGAAATAATATGCCGATGTGTATTCGAAGATGAAGCTAGTCAAATCTTAAACCATTGTCACACAAGACCAACAGGAGGGCATTATGGGCCTCAACTCACAGCAAGAAAAATTACGACGCTGGATTCTATTGGCCTACAATTTTCAAATATGCACACCTTCTTTGTAAATCCTGTGATGCTTGTCAAAGGGCCGAAAAAATAAGTCAACGTGATGAAATGCCACAAAATGTCATTCAAGTATGTAAAGTATTTGACGTTTGGGGTATTGGCTTTATGGGTCCATTTCCAAAATCTCATAATAATCTCTACATTCTCGTTGCCATTGATTATGTATCTAAATGGATGAAAGCATAAGCTTTCCCAACTAACGATGCACGAGTTGTAGTCAACTTCTTAAAATGTCTTTTTGCTAGGTTTGGAACACCGAAAACTTTAATAAGTGATCGGGGTACTCATTTTTGTAATAATCAACTTGAGAAAGTTCTCAAAAGATATGGAGTAACTCATAAAATCTCAACCGCTTATCATCCACAAACAAGTGGACAAGTCGAAAATACCAACCGAGCATTAAAACATATGCTAGAGAAAACCGTAGGATCAAATCCAAAGGAATGGTCCATGAAATTGGAGGATGCACTCTGAGCTTTTAGAACAGCCTACAAAACTCCAATTGGCACCACACCTTTTAAACTCTTTACGGAAAAGCATGTCATCTTCCAGTTGAAATTGAGCACAAAGCATTTTGGGCTTTGAAGACATGTAATCTTGATTTGCATGAAGCCGGACGTCTACGGTTAAGTCAACTAAACGAATTAGAAGAATTAAGACATGAAGCATACGAAAATTCGTTAATCTATAAAGAAAGAAAGAAGAAATGGCATGATAAAAGAATCAGAATTTCAAAAGAATTTAAGGAAGGAGACAGAGTTCTTCTTTTCAATTTACGATTCAAGCTATTTCCGGGAAAATTGAATTCAAGATGGTCTGGACCATTCATAGTCAAAAGAGTTTTCCCATACGGAACAGTAGAATTAATAAATTCAAATGGGATTGAATTTAAGGTTAATGGTCACAGAGTTAAACATTACATAGATAATCCAATGGAAGTTGAAGAAGAAATTAATCACAATTTCGACACCACAGCTAACTAAGTGTGGGAAGGTTCGAATCTTTTAAGAGTAATATGTATTCCTGTTAGAGTTAGATATTCTGTTTTCGTGTAATTTTCGAGAATGGAATCCGCATGGTCATTCCCTAGCAGACCCTAAAGAACTAGTCTTCTCCCTCCATTCTGAATTTTTATTTCTTTTAGGTTTTACGAGATGAAGAATTCCTTTTATCTGAACCATGGTCTACTACTACACGCTATGATTACTAAACGTAATAATAACACTTTCCCGAGTGAACTGGTATCATTCATAAGAGGAAAAATGGACGAAGTAAGGAAAGAACTCAGGAAAGATCATCATAAGACACATTTTGGTAAAGAAAAATCAAAATTCGCAACAAAAAGAAGAGCACGACACCTTGAAAGATATCATAAATGCGGAAAATGGTCACACGAAGGTAAATGTTCGAACAATCAAACATATTCAAATACCGAATTTGTTACTCTATGCAGAGAAGGACCGTTCATATGTTTAGAAGAAAAGTTATTGAAGAATCGAGGTTACGCTTATGTAGCTATGGAAAACCAAATCACAACACTCTCCTATGAGTCAGCTAAAGCAGGTCTCTGAGAATTCTTTCTCACAGGTAAAAATGTATAGTTTTTATTTGTTTTTATTTATTGCTTTTAACCTTTTGATAATAAACGCTGAATCATTCGCTATAAAGTATTAAATTGATATTCAATAAAACTCGGTATGCGAAACCGAAATTATTGATATCATACAAAAATTTATTACATCACTGCGAAATTTACCGTTTATTCTTAAGGTATAAATATCTTTAATTAATCAATCTAAAATATTTCAGAAATTCGTCAGGAGTAAAACTAGGTAATATTGCCAAAATTACTTTACCCAAAAGAGGGGCGTATATTTTTGATAATATTTGATTGATTAAAGTGGGATAAAAGACCAAAAAGATGTTTAATTTTAATTTTTTTACCTTGTTTTTAAATTAATATTAAATTATTATTGTAAATTTTTAAAATCAATATATTTAAGTTTTTAAATATTTTAATATTTTTAATATAAGTTTGTAAAACTAATATATTTAAATATTAATAATATTTGTATGAAATTTTATTATGCATTTTAAATTTAAGTTTGGTGTGAATTTAAAAACAAAATTTACTTTATTTCATTGAGTTAAAAATATGATTTCTAAAATTCGTCGTGAGTTGAAGACTAGGTCGTTAAACTGAAATTGCTTTACCTAAGGAAGGGACGAGAAATTTTGTTATCATTATGTTTAATCTTATTTGAGTTAAAGTATGCCAAAAACATAAAAAAAAAAAAAAAAAAACTCAAAAATCTTTGCTTTTAAAACAACGCTTAAAAATGACAAACTTTAAAAATTTTGTCGAGAGAAGAACTAGGACAACGATCCGAAACGCCCTCATTCTTAAAAGAAACAAATTTTTAAAATTAATTTAATTATTTATTTTATTAAGTTAAAGGTTTTTATAAAAAAAAAAAAAAAAAGGTCAGACCCATGCGATCGCATGGGATTTTCACTTCCCAGCCATGCGATCGTATGGCCAGGAAATACTGGGCAGAAACAAAAGAGCAGCGAGCTGTTCTGTCTTCACAAATACACACACACATTCATACGAAAACTCTCCCAAACACCGTCAAAAATTCGCCATTTTTCACCAAAATTCACCCAATTTCTCACAATAATCCGCTACAATCATGCCTTTTCTCAGATGGGGAAGCAAAAAGGTAAAGATTTCAACCCTAAAACTCTTTAAATTTGAATTTTAGTGTTCTTGAGCTAAATTTTACCTAATTTAATTTTGTTAATTTCTAGTGTAATTAGAGTTAAATTGTTAGTATATTATGCATGTATAACCTAGATTGATGCTATTTAACATGATTTGAAGCCAAAAACTTAAAAAAATTTAGAAATCTAGGGTTTGTGTTCTTGAGCAATTTGGGACTTTTTGATATAAATAGGTTATGGCCGATTTTTGTCATGAATTAGTGCTAAATTAAGTAATGTAACATGTTTAGGTAGCTAAATAATCCAAACATTGATCCTAAACATGATTTTTGACAATTAAAGTGGACTTTTTAAGTCTAAAATTCATGAACTTGATTAAATTGATATAAATGCCATTTGAAACTTGTTTAATGGCTAGTAATGATTATTTTGACATGTTATTTGAGTTGAATGCTTATGAACTTTGTAAACATTTTCATACATGCTTATTTGAAAAAGTGTAGAATTGATAAAAATATAAAAATGAGCATGAGTTTAATATGGATTAAACATGTCATTGTAATTGTTTTAAGTTGTTATTTTGCTAACACTAATGCATATTTGGATGCACAAATTTTGTGTTTAATGTGTTTTGCAGAAATATACCGAATCTGGCGGTGCATCATCATCCAGACAACCTGAAAACGAACCACAGCCAGAAATGCAATATGAGCCACAATATGAACCAGAACCTGAACAGGAATAACAACAAGAACAACAATATCATAATGATCAACACATACCATATTATGATCCGGAACAAGAATATGTTAATGCCTACGTACAATTTCCGATTCATCCAATAACAGAACACCCAACGATTCATGAAGAGCTGTTGCATCCCAATTTGAGATTTGATCGAAGCTGGAGAGCTTACCCGGCGTACCAAAGTAACAAATTTAAACTGTTAATGAAAAATGTAGAAGTACCGAGGGTAATCGATTGGGAGCCTTTGGAAAGGGTCCAACTAGCTAACCCAGTTAGACTGCTACTGATCCAATGGTATGGGAACTCTTCTTTTCCTGATTGGGAACATTTATTCACCATTCGTAGGCAGTATATAAGGAATGGTGTGTTGAGATTATGAGTATTATATCACTTGATACGGATGTAGTTAGGTTAGACGATAGGAATTTTCTTAGATTTTTACTTGGCCGTAGGATGTATAGGATGTCCATGCTGGACATGGCCAGAGCTTTACAGATTTACACTCCCGCTGAATTACTATTGCCTGATTGTAAAAATTTGATTTATCATGGTGAAAGGGTAGATAGAAATTTTGACGCTGACGCCGTCTGGAGGCGTATGTCAAATTATAATGTTTTTACGCGGGGAGGAAGACACTCCTATTTAAATATTAACAAAGCAGAGCTTCGTATTATACATAG
The DNA here is from genome assembly GCF_046630445.1 of Rutidosis leptorrhynchoides. Lineage (NCBI taxonomy): Eukaryota > Viridiplantae > Streptophyta > Magnoliopsida > Asterales > Asteraceae > Rutidosis > Rutidosis leptorrhynchoides. The sequence goes on along the minus strand of NC_092343.1, from coordinate 362,116,577 downwards.
ATTTTTAGCTAATTCGATTACACAAAGAGGTAACAACAAAGAGAAAATGACCTTACACGATTTATTTTACCTTAAGTGTATTCGAAATACTAGAAGCTTTGTTAATATCCCCTACTGTGTTGGTTTTTATCTGTCCAAAATGGTGGAAGGTATACAGGACGGGGGAATAATTGGAGGAGGTATTTTTATTACTCTCATTGGAGAGTATTTAGGTGTAGATAGGGAACAAGGGGGTCCACTGATGGTGTGTAGGGAATAGGATGGGACTTTAGGATTATGGTTCTATCAAGGTGCAAAGGTATTAAAGAGCAGACGCAATCAGGCAGTACCATATCAGGGCCCTCATCCACAGGTAGAGAGAGGTTCAAATGAGGAAATAGAGGAAGCGGATGACATTAGGGATGTCATTAGGGAGGCTGTTACTGACGTTTACCCGCGTATAGATGAGGTAGAAATGACAAACGAGGCTAGACATAGTCAGTCGTAGCAGTGGCACGCCGAGAGTGTGTACGAGCATTCCAGGCAATGACAGTATGATAGATGGCACTATCATCAGCATCAGATCATGAGACAGCTATCATCTCAGGTACCAAATAACTACGTACCGACCCGACCTGCTTACTATTTGCCACACCAGTCCGATATGCGACCACCATTTACTCGCTACGACCCCAACCAAGCCTATCAGTACACCTATAACCAACCATGGAACCCGATCGACGACATGAACTGGACCCCCTATCCAGATTGATACAGTTCCCGTTGGTGATTTTTATCTTTTATTATTTTTATTTACTTATTTTTAAAATATATAATATTGTGATACTTTTATGTAATTTTTTTAACATTTTTTTATTTTGTTACTAATATTTCGTATTTATAATTTGAAAGTGGGATGTTAAGTCCCATTTCAAATTACCATGCATGTTTATATTTGTATTGTATGTATTTTATTTCATGTACACAACAGGGTAAAACAGCGCATTTTCAAAGACTGGCATTAAGTTCAGCAAAAGTAACTAATTTTGACGATAAGATGTAAAATATATGTGAAATAACAACTGCAGGAATGAACAAATGATGTGCACCATTTATCATTCAACAAACAAACGCCAATATGTTTGGAAACTTTGGTAAAATTTAATCATTTTTCTACGCTAATTACCCTCAATAATTTAAATTGTACTGATTTCTTGCAAATGAGGGCATTGCAAGATCTTAAGTGTGGGAAGGGTTAAATTCTTTTGGATTTTTAAAATTTTAAATTTAAACACTTGGTTACCATTAAAAATACTAGTAACACAGTAGTTGTATTAGAATCTAGTGCTCTCTGATAATAAAGAACAGCCCTAGTCTTATATACTGACTACCCAATTCTAGTAAAATTTTTAAAAATTTTTAAATAAATGAATTCAAAATCATGTTTATACATATTTATGAACGATAAAACTAGGTGTTAACACCGAAATTATTGTTACCTCGGAAAGGACATAAATTGAGAAACAACTCAAAACGCTTGAATTCATTTAAAATGGAATAGAGGAAAATAAAAAGGCAAAGAAAGGAAAATAAAAGCCAAGTGTGGGAAAAATTTACCAAGTTATTTAGAACATATATCACATATTTTTGTACAAATAATTGAATATACTTTTGTTTTAGACGATATTAATCAGTTTTACCCAGTTTATTGTAATATAAATAGAATTTAAAAGGAAGTAAAGTCTTCCTAGAAAAAGACACGCGCTTCTTGATTTAGGTCAGGAAGTTGTCGTCCAGACCAGTTGTAGTATCTACGAAAAACCTTGAAAAGTTTTCTCGAAAATCAGCTGGAAATCCACGGACCTCGGCATCAAACAGGGTCGCCAAGTGGTCAGACTTATCCTAACCATGAGAGGATCTGTCTCATACAATGGGGAGGCACCGTGCAAATTTGCTTATAAGACTAATGAATCAGATCCCCAGAAAGGATAATCTCCTTAAAGATCAAAAATCAGCTTTTAAGCCTGATATTACTCAATCCTTGAGATTGACTTTAAAGATTGAGAATTACAAACTCATGGAATTCGATGATATCTAAACTCGAGTTTGAACGAGAAAATATTTTGAACAAAATTACAAACCGATTTGTTTTCTGAAAACCCATTTTTAATGCATTCATTACCATTGAACATAAAATCCTAGGAATTCACCCGGAATTCATTAGGTCACCTGAACCAAATCGGGTGTTAACCATAAGAACGGTGGTTGCATAGCATGGTCGAAGACAGGACCTTGTGCCAGACCAAAAAAATTATAGGGTTATCTTTACTATTGCTCCTACAAAGGATAGTAATTGCATCCGACACGATATAGACCATAATCAAAAGCATGTCACGGGACATTGCCTTAACAGTTACTTGTTCAACGCTTTCCTTTACAACCGGACGGTAGTTTACTGAAAGGTAATATACGGAGCAAGTATACTGGATGTGTTGCTTTCCTAATACAAGGTTAGCAAGTGGGTGACACAAAACCATAAGTTTTGAGCTAAAATTTTCAAATCTGAAACCCACCAAACCCACAAAAATATTTTGCAAACACCGGTAAAGGGTTATTCCAGAAAACTTGTCTAGGTTAAAATCTAGATTGAATTTTCAAAAAGATCAAATGTTTTCATAAAGATCCAATTTTCTTAAGGATCTAAATTTTCATAGTCATGTGGGACTGTAAACCACAACGTTACTATCATTGTTCATACCGCCGTATTAAAATCACTGATGTACAAAGTGTGAAGAATAAAGAAGTGATTCAAGTATGTTTATATTCAAGTTCTATATTGCTTGAAGACAAGCAACGCTTAAGTGTGTGAATATTTGATAATGCTAAAAACGAACATATATTTCATAGCATTATCCCTCAAGAAAGACAAGCTTTTAGTTGCAATTGTTCTATTTACAAGTGATATTCGTTTAAATAATAAAAGGTGAAGACAAAAGACAGATTCGACGAATTGAAGACGCAAATGACCAAAACGCTAAAAAGTACAAAGTACAATCTAAGTGGTTCAATTTATTGATAGGAAACGTCTAAAAGTTACATGAGTACGAGCCGCAAAACGCAAAGTACAAGATATTAAATAGTACGAAAGGACGTTTAAAAATCCGAAACCGGGACCAGAGTCAACTCTCAACGCGCGACGAAACGGAGATAAAATGACAAGTCAACTATGCATATAAATATAATATAATATATATATAATTATATAAAATTATATATTATATATATATATATATATATATATATATAAAATAAGTGTCGGCAAGCTTGCAAACAAAAGTACCTGAGCTGTAAAAGAAGGCCATGCGATCGCATGGCCAGGAAGACCAAAACCCATGCGATCGCATGGAGTCCCGTAGCTGCCCACATTCTATAAATTGCACGAATTCTGGCCGAGTTTATGACACATCTTTTTCTAATCTCTCTCTCACAAATATATATATATTTATATTTATAATTTTAATTTTAATTTAAGATTAATAATAATAAGGTTATGTTAACGAATGTTGTAAGTGTGTAAGTTGAAATTCTGTCCGTGTAACGCTACGCTATTAATACTCATTGTAAGTTATGTTCAACCTTTTTAAATTAATGTCTCGTAGCTAAGTTATTATTATGCTTATTTAAATCGAAGTAATCATGATGTTGGACTAAATATTAAAGACAGGGTAATTGGGTTTTGTACCATAATTGGGGTTTGGACAAAAGACCTACACTTGTGGAAATTGGACTATGGACTATTAATGGGCTTTATATTTGTTTAACTGAATGATAGTTCGTTACTTTAATATATAGATTTACAATTTGACGTATCTATAAATAACCATATACACTCGATCGGACACGATGGGCGGGATATTTATAAATAATAATAATTGTTCATTTAACCAGACACGGGAATGGATTAATAGTCAATGGACTCATTAAAACAAGGGTGAATTATGTACAAGGACACTTGGCGTAATTGTTAACAAAGTATTAAAACCTTGGGTTACACGCAGTCGATATCCTAGTGTAATTATTAAACAAAGTATTAAGACCTTGTTACAGTTTAAGTCCCCAATTAGTTGGAATATTTAACTTCGGTTATAAGGATAATTTGACGAGGCCACTCGCACTTTATATTTATGACTGATGGACTGTTATGGACAAACACCAGATGGACATATCGAATAATCCAGGACAAAGGACAATTAACCCATGGTAATAAATTAAAATCAACACGTCAAACGTCATGATTACGGAAGTTTAAATAAGCATAATTCCTTTATTTTATATCTTATCGCACTTTTAATTATCGTACTTTTTAATTATCACAATTTTGTTTATCGTCATTTTATTTATCGCACTTTTATTATCGTTATTTACTTTGCGCTTTAAATTAAGTTGTATTTATATTTAATATTTTACATTAGGTTTTAATTGCAACTTAAAACATAAAATCAACAAACCAGTCATTAAACGGTAAAAACCCCCTTTTATAATAATAATAATAATAATAATAATAATAATACGACTTATATATATATATATATATATATATATATATATATATATATATATATATATATATATATATATATATATATATATATATATATATATATATATATATATATATATATATATATATATCTTTATACAAATATAGTTTAAAAATATAGCGTTAAACTTGGCTAGCTCCCTGTGAAACGAACCGGACTTACTAAAAACTACACTACTGTACAATTAGGTACACTGCCTATAAGTGTTGTAGCAAGTTTTAGGTATATCCACTCTATAAATAAATAAATAACTTGTGTAAAATTGTATCGTATTTAATAGTATTTCGTAATAAAATATAACTATTTCGTATACGCTGCTGCACACATCATGTACATGAAGTGATAACGAGATGTTAAGATAATGATCATGATATCAACAATAGGATTATGAAGATGATAATTCAATAATGGGCATGCGAAATAATATCAATAATAATACATGAAATATTAATCGAATGACGAATGAATAACGGTTATGATATCGTATGATGATCGTGAGTATAATATAGATTATAAGGGGATGACTTAGATATGATGGTAATCATAGAATTATGATTATAATTATGATGAGTATGAGAACGAAAATGACGTGATTTGGATGATAATCGAGATGGTATAAATCTTACTTTTATTATCATTATCATTATTGTTAGAATTATTATTATTTTTAAAATATAAGTATTATTATTATTATTATTATTATTATTATTATTATTATTATTATTATTATTATAATAATTATTATTATTATTAATATTACTATTAATATTATTATTATTATTACAACAAATATTATTATTACATATAACAAATTATTAATTTTTGATATAATATACATATATATATATTATTATACATTAATTATTTTAAATATATATATACAAATTTAATATATAAGATATTTAATTTTTGATATATATATATATATATATATATATATATATATATATATATAAATTTGTACGATTACGATTATGTGTGTTAATATATATACTTGTTATAGGTTCATAAATCCAAGGCCAACCCTGCATTGTTCAGTATCGTCGTATGAATATTTTTACTACAAAATATTGTATTGTGAGTTTCATTACTCCCTTTTTAAATGCTTTTGCAATATATATTTTTGGGACTGAGAATACATGCATTTTTAAAAATGTTTGACGAAATAGACACAAGTAATCGAAACTACATTCTATGGTTGAATGATCGAAATTGAATATGCCCCTTTTATCTTGGTAGCCTAAGAATTAGGGAACTGGCCCCTAATTGACGTGAATCCTAAAGATAGATCTATTGGGCCCAACAAGCCCCATCCATGTTGCGGATGCTTTAGTACTTCGAAATTATCATGTCTGAAGGATGTCCCGGAATGATGGGGATATTCTATATACATCTTATTAATGTCGGTTACCAGGTGTTCACCATATGAATGATTTTTATCTCTGTGTATGGGATGTATATTTATAAGAAATGGAAATGAAAATCTTGTGGTCTATAAAAATGATGGAAATGAATATTGATGATAAACTAATGAACTCACCAACCTTTTGGTTGACACTTTTAAGCATGTTTATTCTCAGGTTTGAAAGAAATCTTCCGCTGTACATTTGCTCATTTTAAAGATATTACTTGGAGTCATTCATGACATATTTCAAAAGACGTTGCATTCGAGTCATTGAGTTCAACAAGATTATTATTAAGTAGATGACAGATTAAGTCATTTATAGTTTGGATATATTATGAAATGGTATGCATATCTGTCATCTTTCGTTGTAATGAAAGTTTGTGTTTTGAAAACGAATGCAATGTTTGTAAAACATATCATATAGAGGTAAGTAGCTCGCAATGGAACCAAATGTTGAAGACTTCGTCCAGATGGATTAGGATGGGTCTCTACATAAACTTGTTTAATTGAAATTACACTTATATAATAGAGTTTGATACTGTTAGGCTTAATCAAAGATCCTTTGTTTGGATGTGTTTAATTAATAATTACATAAAAACTAAGTAGTAATTGACTTTCAGCTAGTAACTTGAGTTGATCTACTTGATGTTTAATAGCTTATATAATTTGTCAGTCTATTTGCATATTAATCCGCATCATAAGGTTGATATGTATCATGTAATTGAATTGAATGTTAAGAATTGAGATATTAGTCATGTACATCACATGTCTAGTCATGTACATCACATGTCTAGTATATGCTTTAAGTCCTGCATATTAAATGATATGTAACACATGTCTTAACCTGCTTAAGAATAATAATTGGTCTATGATTATTATCTTGATTTGTGTTAATATAAGTTATGAAACTTGCTTAATATGATTCTCGTATAAGTTATTCGTTCATGTAGCTGCTTTTATTTATAATTGTTTAATTTGAATCTTTACTTTATTGCTTTATTTTGTTTATCTTAAATCATCTCTTTCCTAAGAGATAAGAATCTATCCAATAAAAGACATAAAAATATACCAATAGTTCTTTAATAAGAGCTAAGCTATAAACAACTTATAATGCATCTACGCTCTCTTGGGACGATAACCTAAAATACTACCTTGATCGGGTTTTGTTGCTCGTTAGAGTGTTAAAAGTGTAATAATAAAGGTTATACAAATTCAAAAGTTTGAAAGACAAATTAAGCACTACACACTTTTGCACGTCACTTTCGTTTAATCCAAAACCTTATTCCCATTATGGCAACCTAGACATCATCCACTTTACGTTAAATAGCGGTGAGTTCGTATAAGTCATACGTTATCTTTTGATCATAACCTTCACCCATTATGTGCGTATAGAAATACGACACTCTTATGTATTAATAATATGATATTAATAAGTTTATTGTTATCGTATTAATAATTCGATTATCTTTATTATTTATTTAAGTGTATATAAGTTTAGGTTTATTATATATATTATTGTATTTTATGAATTATTAAAGTATATGTATGTATAATATATATTATATATTTTATGTGACGACCCGAAAATTTCCAACCAAATTTAAACTCAATCTTTATATGATTTCGATACGATAAGCAAAGTCTGTAATGTTGAGGCTTAAGAATTTTGGAACTATATTCATGTAATCAACTACCCTCTGACTATCTCCGATGATTCACGAACAATTGTTTGTAAATAAATATATAAATATGTATATATATATATATATATATATATATATATATATATATATATATATATATATATATATATATAAATGTAAATATATGCAGTAATTTGAAATTATAAAATATAATTTAAACATTAGAATTAGATATGTAAACTAAGATACAAAATAATTAAGTACAATTTAAAATGAATCTATATATAAAGACATATGAGATCTATGTATAATTATTATATATATTATAATATATAATAAAGAATCAATAAAAGTTACTATATAATATATTATATGATTATTAAATATTACATAATTAATAATATATTATTAACAAATTTATATATAGTTGTTATAATAAGATTATTATTACTTTCATTATTATTATTAATAATAATACTAATATTAATATTAATAATTAATATTAGTATTAGTTATACTATTATAGATAATATATAGATGTGAAATTTAATGCATTTAATTTGTTATCTTTACTAATATTATTATTACTTTCACTACTATTATTAGAATATGTATCTAATACTAATAATAGTGTTATTATTATTATTTTGTATAATACATAAATAGGAAATTTGATATAATTGATTTGTTATATAACTACTATTATTATTAGAATTATTATGATTAGTTTTATTAATTAATAAATCCAATAAAGATTGCTATATAAACATGTATTTAATACACCTAACTTAACTATATTAATATTTTTATTTATAATGAATATATTTATTAAAATAATGAAACCTATAAATTATTAGATATAAAAATGTTATCACTAATAATAATATATAAATTTGTTCGAGCACATGTATATGTTTTAATATATATATGAATGATATAGGTTCGTGAATCTAAGGCCAACTTTGCATTGTTCAGTATCGTCGTATGATTATTTTTACTACAAAATATCGTATCGTGAGTTTCATTTGCTCCCTTTTTAAATGCTTTTGCAATATATATTTTTGGGACCGAGAATACATGCGCTTTTATAAATGTTTGATGAAATAGACACAAGTAATCGAAACTACATTCTATGGTTGAATGATCGAAATCGAGTATGCCCCTTTTAGCTTGGTAGCCTAAGAATTAGGGAACTGGCCCCTAATTGACGCGAATCCTAAAGATAGATCTATTGGACCCAACAAGCCCCATCCGTTGTTGCGGATGCTTTAGTACTTCGAAGTTATCATGTCCGAAGGATGTCCTCGAATGATGGGGATATTCTATGTGCATCTTGTTAATGTCGGTTACCAGGTGTTCAATCCATATGAATGATTTTTATGCATGATGTTTATGAGAAATGGAAATATGAAATCTTGTGGTCTATTTAAAATTATGGAGTGAATGTTTATGATAAACTAATGAACTCACCAACCTTTTGGTTGACACTTTTAAGCATGTTTATTCTCAGGTATGAAGGAATTCTTTCGCTGCGCATTTGCTAATTTTAGAGATATTACTTGGAGTCATTCATGACATATTTCAAAAGACGTTGCATTCGAGTCGTTGAGTTCATCAAGATTAATATATAGTCATTCATAGTTTGGATATATTAAGAAAGGATATGCATATCTGTCAACTTTCGATGTAATGGAAGTTTGTCTTTTAAAAACGAATGCAATGTTTGTAAAATGTATCATATAGAGGTCAGTACCTCGCAATGAAATCAATTGATATGAATCGTTTATAATTTATATGAACGGGTCCTTTCCGTTGGTATCAGAGCGGTGGTCGTAGCGAACCAGGTCTTGCATTAGTGTGTCTAACTAGTAGTTGTTAGGATGCATTAATGAGTCTGGACTTCGACCTAGTAGTTGTTAGGATACATTAATAAGTCTGGACTTGAACCTGGTCTGCATGTCAAAAGTTTTGCTTACCGTTCTTTGTCAAAAAATACCTACCTATCATTTTCAGACTCGACACGTCTTATTGAAATTATTGCATAGATGGTGTATAGACAAATTCATATCCCATGACATTAAATCTTGTCTGACACGTTTCCTTGCTTCCCTCCGTAATCTATGGGATCTTCTGTACTATATATAGGTATTCTATGTAATTAGAATATCATCTGATACCCGAAAATCATTTCATATCGAAAACCCTTTATCTAACCGTACAAGATGGAACTCTTAACTAGTTCAAGTTCTTCGAATTCCGATAGCTATTGCAATATGGATTTTCGCTCGAGCTCTGAAAATAGTGTTACCGAAATGGATCAACCAATCAGTCATCATCAATTCTGGATGAATTGGGGATGGGTTCATAGCCTACTTAATCATTGGAGACAAGAAGAAGGTGATCCCTTCCATCCACCACATTCCCCTCTTGGCAAAGAACCTGAAGCACTTATCGGCGAACCTATTCGTAATACCATTTTCTCTCTCATTTCCAGAGTAGCTCATCACGATTATATTCTATCTACAATTCTAAACCTTATTCATCCGCTCGTCCCAACCCATAATCATCCTGGAGTATTGGAAGAAGTCAACGAGCTTCGCGCTCGAGTAATAAATTTAGAGAATATGGTACAAAACTTATTAGCTTCAACAACACCACCGGCACCAACAGTACCACCAACAACCCAAGTTTCAACATCACACGTCTCAACATCACAATTCATACCTCGAACTTAATCATCGTTCTACGAATCGTTCTACATCATTTATCTTCGTTCTACATGACGATTATGTAATTTCTATTGTTTTAGAGATTATATATTCTAGTTCTAACGATAAATCAAATGAGATTAACATCATATTGACTCATTAAATCCATGATTACATCTGAAGAAAATATATATGTATATATGTTTTCACAAAGATTGTAATTAAAAATTCTTTTGTACAAACTGTTAACGGTGAAAATATTTTAACGGGTAGGTAATACCCGAGGAATATTTAGATTTCACATTAATAAGTTACACTGTACATTCTTAGAATCCGATTCAATAGTCTTTTACTATCATACTTACATCCACAGATATACGAATCCGATCACCACAAAATAACCATTTTCATTCAATTTCATATTTGGATTTTGACTTATCAGAATCCAACAAGTGGCTTAATGAAGAAAACATTGGACAAAAATAAAATTTGTTAGAAACAAACAAATTAACTATGAGAAATTTTGTTAAGAAAACCAAGCTAACAAATCCTAGCTAACTGTTAATTCCTTATTACATTTATTTATCGCAATTTTAATTCTCGTAATTTTATTTATCGTCATTTAATTTATGTTATTTACTTTACGCACTTTAAATATCGTCAGATAAATCAGGACACATATACAATGTTTTGACATATCATATCGACGTCATCTATATATATTATTTGGAATAACCGTAAGTCACTCTATATTGCGGTAATGCTCGAGTTAGCATATAAAGGGTCGAGGTTGATTCTAAAATAATATATATACTTTGAGTTGTGATCGAGTCTGAGACATGTATACAATGGGTCACGATACGTATTAATTAATTCGAATATTATATATGAATTATTGAATTACTAACTGTGGACTACCAACATTGGACAATTAAAATGAATTAAAATATTGATTATAACTTATGAAACTAAATATCTCTTCAAGTTTGCCACTTGATTTCATCTTAAACCTCATTTGTATTTTGACGATTACAATCTGCGTTTAAACCTTTCATAATTCTTGAAAACAACTCAATCGACAGAATGAACCAACTGCATCTCATCTACGGAAGGAAAGATTTATGCATATAGTTATGCACCTGGAAACACTCAGAACCTGAGTAAATGTTTAACACGTATCTGTGATAGCTCCTTTGGCATTGTTATTATCGAAAATAACATTGCAATTCTTTTTCAAATTAGCCAATTTTGTCACAGCTCCAACAAATCAACTTCAAGTTTTCATTCGAATAAACCTTATTATAAAGATTACCCCTTCATCATCGTTACCGGAGAACCGTTTATATTATACCACATTAGCAGTAAACTTACCAGCAACTTCATTAATCATTGGCTTACGTCTCTCCGAAAAACCATTATATTTGTTCATTAAAACCCTATCATATACTCATCTGCATCTTGTAACGAGAATTGAAATACCAATTAATGAGAATCAGCAATCGGTATTTTAAATCTCGCAACATTTCTACATCAACAGTTATATGTATGCATATAACATTTAGCGCTTAGAATTATGATCTTCCATTCTGAAATTTTTGAAAAGCACCTAGTCTACGAATCAATACATTGAATTCTGAAAAAGCTGAATAAAGCAGCAAAAACTATAGATAACCGTAACTGTCAAAAGTTTGATGATAAAGATTATTGTGTTGGTAAAGCACAGAAAAAGAAAAGGTTTAGAACTGGAAAAAGTATTGAGCAATCCATTAATGAGGCTATGGACAAATCACAAAGACTAAATCTTCCTTCAAAGAATCCAAATGATTCAGTATCTGCTGAAGTCATTAATGAATACCTTGCTCCTGACTCTACACTGTTACGAAAAAATCTTCATCATCATCCATCGATATTAGAAATTCTAAGATATTATCATATCTTTCATTATAATATCCTCGATATTTCTGAAGATATTTTCATAACTATTCTTATCTGAAATCATTTATCTCTTCATACTATCAGTGTTACATCATAAAAGAAACTGTTTTAGTTTCTAAATTCCGAAAGAAAGAAAAAAATTCGAATTTAAAATATAAATGTTTTGAAGTAATGTTGGGAACTGAAGCATGAGTTAGTATAATATAATGACACTTGATCAACGTGATTATATTACAGTAAGTCATGTTGAGTTTCTAATGAAACATGATGATTCACAGACCATACCGTCATCATGTGCCATGTTACACGACACTTACATTCTACCTAATCTCCAAACATATCTCCCTGATAGTACTATCTTTTCTTTTGAATTCTAGTAATTTGACAAATCAAATTGTGCTATTACAATTTCTTTCTTAGAACATTAACTATGTTCATTCCAAAATTCATATCTATGAATTCTGGACCATTATTCGCTTAACTTAAAGTCGGGAAGAGGAAAACAAAAGGATGGAACTCCAAAATATAAAGGAAATGAAGGGAATGGATTTATAGTGAGATATTCGACAGAGCAATTAAAACAGATTATTGCATTTAACCAAAGAAGATCTTAATTTCCTTAATTATCGAAGAATCAAATCTTATTACGAAGCTTTTATCTAAATCCTTGAATTCCAGAAATCAACCATGACTACGTCACCGGTTAAGACGAACCTGCATTTACTCATTTCATTTTTTATGATAGCTTCACTCGTACTCTTCGAGTAATCGAATTATCTTATCCATATTACTCAACAGTAATAAAACTCTAATTATCATCTCATATTCGTCAGGAAAACATTCTTATTGTTAGTCATGATGATCTCGATCAAATTTCGAGACGAAATTTCTTTAACGGGTAGATACTGTGATGACCCGAAAACTTCCAACCAAATTTAAACTCAATATTTATATGATTTCGACACGATAAGCAAAGTCTGTAATGTTGAGTCTCAAGAATTTTGGAACTATATTCATGTAATCAACTACCCTCTGGCTATCTTCGACGATTCACGAACAATTGTTTGTAAATAAATATGTATATATATATATATATAATTGTAAATATATGCAGTAATTTGAAATTATAAAATATAATTTAAACATTAGAATTAAATATGTAAATTAAGATACAAAATAATTAAGTACAATTTAAAATGAATCTATATATAAAGACATATGAGATCTATGTATAATTAATATTTATATTATATTATATAATAAAGAATCAATAAAAGTTACTATATAATATATTATATGATTATTAAATATTACATAATTAATAATATATTATTAACAAATTTATATATAGTTGTTATAATAAGATTATTATTACTTTCATTATTATTATTAATACTAATACAAATATTAATATTAATAATTAATATCAGTATTAGTTATAGTATTATAGATATATAGATGTAAAATTTAATGCATTTAATTTGTTACCTTTACTAATATTATTATTACTTTCACTACTATTATTAGAATATGTATCTAATACTAATAACAGTGTTATTATTATTATTATTTTGTATAATACATAAATAGGAAATTTGAAATAATTGATTTGTTATATAACTACTATTATTATTAGAATTATTAGTATTGTTGTTATCATATCGTAATTAGTAGTACGATTACAATTTTAGTTATTATTAATGATTATTTATTTTTAGCTTTATCAATATTAGTATTATTATTGATATTATTAATATCATTATAACTACTATTATTAGAAAATAACACAATTTATTATTATTATCATAAATAATATTAGTATTTCTATTATTATTATTATTATTAGTAATTCGATTATTATTCGGTATTATTAATATAATTACTATTAATTAGTATTATTATTATTATTAATATATTAATTAATTAATAATATTAATTATACATAATAGTATAACAATGGCATGTAACAGAATTTGGTTTATTATGTATCTGTTTTATTCGATTGTTTGAAAACTGGATACCACTTGTCTGTAACTCGATTCATGTCTATATCACAAATCAATTAGAATCTAATTTAACTGTTAAATCATGTACTAAACACATTATATAATACTAACCTTCACTACAATTCAGAAATTAAAAACAAAAATAAAAAGAAAACCATAGTCGACCTCTGTTCTTGAAGGATTTTGTCAAAACCTCGAATTTGAGTTCCATTTCAAAATCTATAAATGCAAGATTGTTAGGAATCATCTAGTTAAACTATATGTAGGTTTCCAATCATCAATTCTTCCTATTTATTTCGAATTTTGAAGTCAAAGTTTATTTCCAAAAAGTTAACTGAATTGTTCATCATAAAATTCGAATTCAGTTTGATGTTTATGGATCAATTGATGATCCAGAATGATTCTATGAATGATTTAAAACACAATTCATGTTAGAATTTTAACCTAAAACAATCTAGAACTTGAAATTCGATTTAGTGTTCTTAGTGTTCTTGACAAGGATTATCAATAGCTTGAAATCGTATGAATTTTAAAAATGTAAAAATGCTGTTTGGTTAGGATTTATTTAGTTGAACTTTCTGTAAACTTTCACCTTCCAATTTCTCAAAACGAATTCAAATTTATGAGTCAAAGTTTTTGAAACAAAAAGTCAACAATTGTTCATCAATTAAATTCAAATTTTTTGTGATGATTCGAGTTAAACTAATGATTCCAATAGTTTCTATGAAGGATTTAAAAACTATTTTATGTTATAATCATAAATCATTACGTGATCAAATTCGAGATTTTATTTATTTATTTATTTTTTTTTACTATCACGACCAGCAGGTATCTGTTTGATTTTTTTTCTTATTTTTCGTTTTCTAAAATAATACCAATAATTGAAATTAATAGTTATAATTAGTTGTAGTATCAAAATATTGGAAGTGGAGATTGGAAACTAGATTGGTCGATTAAATTCTAATGAAGAAGAAGAATTAGGAGGATATTTAATACGGATTAAGTATTTTTGGAAACGGATATAAGCAGGAAAACTTAAATGGTGGTGTGGTTTGAATAAGTTGTTGGTTATCGAGAGATCTTGGGTTCGAGTCCCTGATGAGGCAGTATTTTTTTAGGCCGATTTTCTTGAAGGTAGTCTACTTTCTTTTAATATTATTATTATTATTATTATTATTATTATTATTATTATTATTATTATTATTATTATTATTATTATTATTATTATTATTATTATTATTATTATTATTATTATTATTATTATTATTATTATTATTATTATTATTATTGTTATTGTTATTGTTATTATAATTAGCGTTATTATTATTATTGCTATAATTGTTGAAATTATTATTTAGGGTTATTATTACAAGTATTATAGTTATTATCATTATTATTATTACCAAAATATGTATTAGTTATCATTTATTATTATCATAATTATAATTACAAATGTAATTATTATTATTATTATTATTATTAGTATCATTGTTGTTACTAATATTATTATCATCATTTAAAATATAAGGTTATCATTTATTTACTAGTATAAGTATTAATATTATAAATATTATTACGAATATTATATTATCATCATTATGAAAATAATGAAATTTATTATTATTCTCATAAAAAATAGTATTAGTATCACTTTATAATTATTAGTATTATTATCATTATTATTATTGTTATTATTATTAACATAAGTATTATTATTAATATTATCATTATTATTACTTTTACCATTATTATGATTACTACAACTATAATATTATTACTATCAATATCATTATCAGAATTACTATTATTAAAAACTATTACCATTATTATCAAAATTATTTTTATTATAAAGAATTATTACGATTAGTATTATTAATTAATAAATCCAATAAATATTGCTATATAAACATGTATTTAATACACCTAACTTAACTATATTAATATTTTTATTTATAATGAATATATTTATTTAAATAACGAAACCTATAAATTATTAGATATAAAAATGTTATCACTAATAATAATATATAAATTTGTTCGAACACATGTATATGTTTTAATATATATATATGAATGATATAGGTTCGTGAATCCAAAGCCAACTTTGCATTGTTCAGTATCGTCGTATGCATATTTTTACTAAAAAATATCGTATCGTGAGTTTCATTTGCTCCCTTTTTAAATGCTTTTGCAATATATATTTTTGGGACTGAGAATACCTGCGCTTTTATAAATGTTTGACGAAATAGATACAATTAATTAAAACTACATTCTATGGTTGAATGATCGAAATCGAATTTGCCACTTTTAGCTTGGTAGCCTAAGAATTAGGGAATTAGCCCCTAATTGACGTGAATCCTAAAGATAGATCTATTGGGCTCAACAACCCCTTCCGTTGTTGAGGATGCTTTAGTATTTCGAAATTATCATGTTCGAAGGATGTCCCGGAATGATGGGGATATTCTATATGCATCTTGTTAATGTCGGTTACTAGGTGCTCACCATATGAATGGATTTTGTACCAGTGAGTAGACCTGCACTTTGAAACGAAAAATGAAAATCTTGTGATCTATAAAAATGATGGAAATGAATATTGATGATAAACTAATGAACTCACCAACCTTTTGGTTGACACTTTTAAGCATGTTTATTCTCAGGTTTGAAAGAAATCTCCCACTGTGCATTTGCTCATTTTAGAGATATTACTTGGGGTCATTCATGGCATATTTCAAAAGACGTTGCATTCAAGTCGTTGAGTTCAATAGAGATTATTATTAAGTAAATGACAGATTAGGTCATTTATAGGTTGGATATCATGAAATGGTATGCATGCCTGTCAACCTTCGATGTAATAAAAGTTTGTCTTTAAAAACGAAAGCAATGTTTCTAAAATGTATCATATAGAGGTCAAATACCTCGCGATGAAATCAACTATTGTGAATCGTTTATAATCGATATGAACGGATCCTTTCATTTTACAAGGTATATGTATAATATTAAATATTTATTATATATGTTAAATAAATATTTAATTATTATTTAAATGTTTATTTTCTGATTTTTATATTTAGAATTAATGTAATTAATTAATTTATATTTTGTATACATTATATATTCCAAAAATAGATATATACTTCCCTAAATTCGTTTTGAATTTAATTAAATATTAAATAATTAAGTTATAATTTTTATAAGTTTCCTTATATTTATAAATCTGTAGAAAAATTTTATAAAAATATTATACCTTATTTTTATATTTATTTTGTATTTATCTTTGATTATATTTTTATAATTTTCTCTGATCTATATAAGTTTTATAAACTAAAAAAAATTATATATATTTTATTTTTGGTTAAAAATATTTATTACGAATTTTACATTGTTTTTACGTTTAAATACTACATGATTCGTATTTAATTCTAAATAATATTCCATAAACTATCAAAATTATTTTTATAGATCATAATACTTATAATACTAATTATAACATATAAACATAATTAATTTCGAATTTTATAAAGAATATACAATAAATATAGATATAATCGATAATATTAAAAAAAAAAGTACCTCAAATTTTCTTCAAGGTTTTGAGAGAATAACTTAAGTTTTTGTTTTTGGCCAGAAAAAATGAATTAGGAGCCATGTATTTATAGGTAAAAATGATTGGTGAAAAGAAAAAAAATAAAATAAAATAAAGGTGCCAATTTTGACACAAAAAAACATGTTAAAAATGTTTTTAGTAAGTTTTTGTCTTTGAAAATATTTAGTCAAAATTCATGGGCTCATTATTTAATTAATAAAAAAAATCTTATTTCCTTTTTTTTATAAGCTAAAAATATATATAATGATTAAAATAACTTATCATTTAATTAATAATTATGTTACGTATAGTTTTAAATATAATACGCATTAATATTAATATTAACTAAAGTTATTTTATATAATTAGTGTAAACTTTAGTTAACAAAACGTGTCGACTAAAATTTTTTTTTTTTGATCAACATCGAATTTAATCATATATTACGTATGGATAACAACCCTAGGGGAAAATTAGTCAATTCAAATATGGAAATGTGAGGGTTGTTATAAGTTTGTTATCATCTTTATTGATGATATTCTTATTTATTCCAAAAATGAACAAGAAAATGAGCAACATTTAAGGTTGGTGCTGGAACTGTTGAAGAAAGAACAGTTATACGCAAAGTTTTCTAAGTGTGCCTTTTGGTTAAAGGAAGTATAATTCCTTGGTCACATTGTCAGCAGTGAAGGAATTCAGGTTGATTCAGCCAAGATTGAAGCCATTAAAAAGTGGGAGACCCCAAAGACTCCAACGCAAATACGCCAATTTTTGGGTCTTGCTGGCTATTACAAAAGGTTTATTCAAGATTTTTCCCGGATAGCCAAACCATTGACATCATTAACACACAAAGGGAAGAAGCACGAATGGACTTCTGAGCAGCAAGCTGCATTTCAATTATTGAAGAAGAAATTGACTACATCGCCTATTTTATCATTACCTGAAGGAAACGACGATTTCGTGATTTATTGTGACACTTCGCGACAAGGTTTTGGCGGTGTCCTCATGCAACGAACAAAGGTTATTGCTTACGCTTCTTGACAGTTGAAAACTCATGAACGGAATTATAGGACACATGATTTGGAGGTAGGAGCGGTTGTTTTTGCATTAAAAATGTGGAGACACTATTTATATGGGGTCAAATGTACGGTGTACACTGATCACAAAAGTCTTCAACACATATTCGATCAGAAACAATTGAATATGAGGCAACGAAGGTGGGTTAAGCTAATAAATGACTATGATTGTGAAATTCGTTATCATCCAGGGAAAGCAAATGTAGTAGCAGATGCTTTAAGCAGGAAGGAAAGAGAGCTGATTCGAGTACAAGCAATGAATATGAAGATTCGTACGAACCTCACTATCTAAATTAAGGAGGCTCAACAAGGAGCCCTTTCTGAAGAAAACTTTGAAAATGAGATGCTTAAAGGGTTAGATAAACAGCTTGTTACACGGGAAGACAGAACCCGATACTTCGCTGGACGCATTTGGGTACTGAAGTTTAAAGGGTTAAGAAAACTGGTTTTGGATGAGGCCCATAAGTCGAGATACTCGATACATCTAGGAGCTGGAAAGATGTATCAAGATCTAAAAGCACACTTTTTGTGGCCGAATTTGAAGGCTGACATTGCAACATACATTGGAGAATGTTTGACTTGCTCCAAAGTCAAGGCAGAACATCAGAAACCATCAGGTTTGCTTCAACAACCAGAAATCCCAGAATGGAAATAGGAATGTATTACTATGGATTTCATCATGAAGCTACCAAAGACTGCATGGGGTTATGACACCATTTGGGTAATTGTCGATCGTCTCACCAAATCTGCACATTTCCTACCTATGAAGGAAACGGATAAGATGGAGAAATTGGTACGATTATACATGAAGGAAGTTGTTTCAAGAAATGGAGTACCTATCTCCATTATATCCGATCGCCACAGTAGGTTTATGTCAAGGTTTTGGCAATCACTACATGAATCTCTAGGGACTCGTCTAGATATGAGAACTGCATATCATCCTCAAACCGATGGGCAAAGTGAAAGGACCATTAAGACTCTTCAAGACATGCTTAGAGCATGTGTGATCGATTTCAGAAATGGATGGAATAAATATTTACCATTGGCAGAATTCTCGTATAACAACAGTTATCATATGAGTATTAATGTTGAACCATTCGAAGCACTTTATGGAAGAAAGTGTCGATCCCCTATCTATTGGAACGAAGTAGGTGACAGATAATTGACTGGTCCCGAGATCATACAGGAGACTACTGAAAAGATTGTACAAATCAAGGAGAGATTGAAGACCGTCCAAAGTCGTCAAAAGAGCTATGTTGATGTTCGAAGGAAGCCGTTAGAATTTCAGGTTGATGACATGGTTATGTTAAAGGTGTCACCATGGAAAGGAGAGATACACGTTGGTAAGAGGGGTAAATTGAACCCAAGATACGTAGGACCATTCAAGATCATCGAACGTATTGGACCGGTGGCTTATCGACTTAAGCTACCACAACAACTTGCTGGAGTACACAATACATTTCACATCTCAAACCTAAGGAAATGCCTTGCATAAGAAGACCTCACTGTTCCTCTTGAAGAAATCCAAATCGACGAGAAACTGCATTTTATAGAAGAGCATGTCGAAGTTATGGACCTGGAAGTCAAGCGACTCAAGCAAAGCAACATACCAATTGTTAGAGTCTGATGGAACGCTCAGAGAGGACCCGAGTTCACTTGGGAATGAGAAGATCAGATGAAGCATAAGTACCCACATCTCTTTACTGATATCATGCGTTGAATAGGTACTACTCTAAATTTCGGGACAAAATTTCTTTAACGGGTAGGTACTGTGACGACCTGGATTTCTCCGAATACTTGATCATACTATTTACATGATTTAATAATTCCGACTTGATAAGAAATGAATTTTAATACGTCTTGAACCTCCGGAAAGAGTTTTATATAAGCATTTGACCACCCTTTTATTCCTACGAATAACGAATGTCATAACTTGTATTAATTATATATATGTATATATGTATATATATATATATATATATATATATATATATATATATATATATATATATATATATATATATATATATATTTAACTTAAAAATATGATAATTATATCTCAATAAGTATATTAACAAGGTATTATATATACATTTTCATACTACTAATTTAGAGAGTTTTCGAACAATACATATGTTACTATTTAAACGATGTAATTAACTTATGTTAAAATGTATTTATATACAATGTATTATGAGTATAAATACAACCTTAAAAGTAAATACACTTAATAATATACAAATACATATAAAGGATAGCTATACACGTATTTATGTTCATTTTTCTCAAGAATCCTACTCGTATTCATACAGTATATATACACGTATTATACGAAGCTTCTAGAAGTATTTACTATTGATATATACTAATAAAAATCTGTATTAATAGAGTATTATGTCATGCATGACCTCATGGTATTTAACTTATCCTATATATTTTTCATAAAACAACAAATTACAAGTAGTATATAAAGGCCTTACATGGTATATTTTTTTACACACATTTACATCCATTCTACTTTCAATTCTCTTCAGGTATTCTCTTATTCTTTCTCTCTAAAAACACTCTCTAATATCCTCTCTTCAAGTTCTAATAAACCTTCATCATCCACAACAAAAACTAGTTACAAAAACAATCCATAAACATCATATAAGAAGTGAACAAAAACACTTTCATTTGGTTCAAGTTTTGCTTCCAAGTTTGATATTCTTTAAGCAACCTTTCAAGGAGTCTTTCAAGTTCAAGAAACACTTTTAATATTCAGTAACTTCCCTTCTTAATTCAAGGTATTAACCTTACTCAGAGCTTTGTTCAATTCATATAATTATAGCTATCTATATAAGAGTTTATAAAGTAGAACATAGTTTAGTTAATTCTAAACTTATTCGAAAATAAGTTAATCCTTCTAACTTTAATTTTAAAAACAACTTAAAACATGTTTTATATCTATATGATATGCTAGCTTAATGAGTTAAAACTTGGAAACACGAAGAACACCGTAAAATCGGACATACGCCGTCGTAGTAAAACCGGAGGCTGTTTTGGGTTGGATAATTAAAAACTATCATAATCTTTTATTTAAAAGTTGTTCTTCTGGTAAAATTATATTTCATATGAACATGATAAAATATCCAAAAATCATGGTTAAACACAAAGTAGAAGTATGCTTTTCAAAATGGTCATCAAGATATCGTTCTTTCGACGAAAATGACTACCTCTTTCAATTATGGACTTGTAACCTGTAACTATGACTATAAACCACTACTTTTTCAGTTTAGTTCTAAAAATTAGAGTTCGTTACGAAACCATAGCAATTTGATTCACTCAAAACGGATTTGTAATAATGAAGTTATGGGCAAAACAATATTGGTTAAAAATGACTAGAATGATTACGGGATTAATTCATTAAAATCTATACTAACCATATCCTAGCTAACTTTTCTTGTTTTATACATGTATTCTAACATGGCATGAGTTACACAATACGTCAGATAAATCGAAAGACACCACATACTCAATACGTTGAGATAACTTCAAAGACAATAGCGGTATCGTGGGTCATGATTGAGTCTTATACAATACGTGTATACTATGTCTTGATTATTTCAAGGTGATGTATCAATCTATATATTTACGACTAACTGTGGACTACTAACTGTAGACTACTAATTGTGGACTACTAATGTTGGACTGTTAACTTGACAACTTAAACAATCACACGTGATTGAAAATATAAACTTAAACAATCACACGTGATTAAAAATATGAACTTAAACAATCAAACGTGATTGAAATTATGAACTTAAACAATCACATGTGATTGAAGATATGATATGAACTTGCTATATTAATTTTGTTCACATGTATTATTATCTGAATCATTATTACTGTTATAGGTTCGTGAATCCAAGGACGACAACCATATTTTTAATAAGTTGAAAACTTAATATTAATATACATTTACTACCGTGAGTATATAGTCCCATTTTTAAACTCTAAAAATATTTTGGGATGAGAATACATGCATTTTATGTTTTACGCTATGGACACAAGTACTTAAAATATATTCAACGTTGAGTTGTACCACCTTGCATATTTTCCCTAATAGCTTGGTAACTAATATTTACATGTTGTAAGAACATGTAATCGCGAATCCTATTGATAGATCTATCGAGTTTGATAACCCCAACCGGGCTAGTCTCTCTAGTATCGTAAACAGTTGCATAGCACTTCATTTTTACTACACTTGGTACAGTGTAGGGAGATTTCATAATAAAGGGAATATGCCATATTAATGGTTAAGTATGGTTACCGAAGCGCTCAACAACTTATAGAATATCTTTATTGAAATATTTATAACTATGAAATCTTGTGGTCTATATTTATATCGATGCTAGCTTTAAACCTATATATCTCACCAACCTTTGTGTTGACTGTTTAAGCATGTTTATTCTCAGGTTCTTAAAAAAGTCTTTCCCTGTTGCATTATCTGAGCAAGCTGTGCATGGAGTCTCATACTTTTATTTAAATGAAGTGTTGCATTCAATAAAACCTTTGTCATGTATTATATTTGACTGTTATGTCACGTGTGTAGTATTTGAAAACCGATGTATTATGGGGATTATTCCTTAAATAATCGCCCAATTGTTTAAAATATGCATTATGTATAATAATGGTGTGATTTTTATGAAAAGAATGCAATATTTTCTAAAACGTATCATATAGAGGTCAAATACCTCGCTATGGGACCAATGAATAACGTACTGCGTTTATAGTAATATGGATGGGTAGTTTCACAAATGTAAATGTCTTGACAAAAAGTCAAGCTGGACTCCAATCCAGGGTATGCACCAAGCAAGCACATAGTCATCAAAGTTACAGAAGTAAAATACCTCTAAGAACCTGAGATAAAACATGAAAATGATCAACAAAATTGTTGAGTGAATCTACCAGTTTAATAAATCAGTTATCTTTTGTTAAACCACTAGATTTTGTTCAAAGCAGTAAAATTTATACATCTGTTATGAGCACTTGAATATAAAGCTTTAATCCGCGGATAGATTTTTCGATACACGAATTCCTTTACCCTATATAGCATACACTGATCCAGTATATGGTTACACAGCAATAAGCACTCGTTCATTGAGTGAGTTTTGTCAAACCTAACGGATCCGTCCCTAAAGTTCGAGCTCACAAATGTAATTAATATATTCAAGCTAAGGGATTTTTGGATCGAACTCATATGTATGTTCAGTTTTTGTACTCGTGTCTATTGCGTAAAACAATTTAAAATCAACATGTTATCTCATTCCAAAACGTAAAAGTGTATGGGACTGTAGACTCACCTAGAGTGCACTTCAACAAACACAAGTAATGAGTATTCAAATTACTACAACTGAGTAATGTAACCTAAATATACTAATATATAGTTACATAAGTCTATTTCAATAGAGTAACTCACAGTACATTTGCCCTATTGCTCAGACTGATGCAATTGTAAAGTAAAAGTCAGCTAGTCATGCAGGTTAAAGGAAAGTCAAACTTGGTCAAGTTGGTCAACCTAAGTCAACTACATTAGTAGGTCATATCAATGATATTACAAAGTCAAACCAAGGTCAACTCATAAGTTTCACGCATTCGTTTAGCAAATTAACTTTTACTAGTTTGGTTATCGTACGTGTTCACAATGGCCATGCAATCGGACAAGCATTGTTCACAAATGACACATCAAGAAATTATGATAAACTCCAGATCATAATTACATGTCATAAGCTTTCTAAAAAGACCTACGATTCCTAGAACTCACGTAGCATGCAAATCTTTCTAGTTCAGTTTCTGTTCGCGTATTAGTTTCATAAAAATTATCATTTAATATAGAAAATAGTAAATCAAAAATGACCAATTATATATGGTCACAAACACCTCAAATTATCAGTGTTCAAAAGAGCTAAGCAAACCATGTAGCCAATTTGTACAGTTTTGCCCAACAAGTCAGACTTTTCGATTTAGATAGAATTCAGACCTATGGTTTCGGCGCACATATAACACATTGCAATTAGAGTTTTCCGAGATAGACATACAAATGATATATGCTACATAACGTACAATTAACAACATATCAGAAGCTCAAGCTCCAAAAATATTTTCTACTTCATGTTAGGCCATTAGATGTACAAACGAGACAGATTCAACTCCATTCAGGTAGTCATTTTCGGGGTCGATTATACGAGCATCTAGAGACAATTATCACATGAGTTCTACATGAAATATTAAGTACTAATCATGAAATTTTCAAAATATAAAAGCTTGTTTTCCAGAAATCATGTTAAGTAGTCGTTTAACTCAAAAGAAAATCGTTGTTTAGCAAGTTTTACCACAAACGTTCTTTTATCGACTTCGAGCTGTTTTCAACCTCTATTGAATTTGCACAATTTTCTCTGTAGTCTCGTGAATAATCTCAAGACGTGTCTATTGACTATCCCCTAATTCACTATAGCATAAGGGTGATCTACACTTCCTCCCGTATAACATCTCGAAAGGCGCGGCCTCAATACTCGTGTGATAACTGTTGTTGTACGAGAATTCTGCCAGTGGTAGATGTCTATCCCATTCATTTCCAAAGTCAATAATACATTCTCTCAACATGTCCTCTAAGGTTTGGATGATTCTTTGGCCATCTGTCTGGGGGTGATACACTGTACTCATATCAATTCGAGTTTCCATTGCCTTTTGCAATGTTTGCCAAAATCTAGAAGTAAACTTGCTGTCGCGGTCGGAGATAATAGAAATAGGCATACAATGTCTGTAAATCACTTCCTTTAGGTAAACATGTGCCAACTTCTCCATCGTATCTCTTTCATAATAAATTAAATAAGTTTTTATTAAAGTATTTAAATATTATAAATAATTATTTTATAAAAATTCGATCGTTTCGCAGTCTCGTGTGACCTCTGTTGCAGTATTCAAAACCGTATCATTTTCTCAGTATTTCAAAACATGAAATCGGTTTTTGGGTTAATATAATTGATGTTATGCGAGGTGTATATAAAATAGCTTATATTTTTACAGGAAAAACTATTAAATACGATACAATTTTACACAAGATATTTATTTATTTAGAGAATGGATATACTTAAACCTTGCTACAACAATTATAGGCAGTGTACCTAATCGTACAGTAGTGTAGTTTTTAGTAAGTCCGGTTCGTTCCACATGGAATCTTTTAATCAAAGCTTAACGCTATATTAGTTTTATTTTATAAAAATACAAATATATATATAAGTAATATTATTATTATAAAGGGGGGTTTTTACCTTTTAATGACCGGTTTGTCGATTTTAAAAACTTAAGTCGCAGTTAAAACCAAATGTAAAATATTAAAAATAAATACAAGACTTAATTTAAAGCGTAAAGTAAATAACGATAATGAAATTGTGATAAATAAAAGTGCGATAAAATAAACTTGCAATAATGAAAAAGTACGATAATTAAAAGTGCAATTAAATACAATAACAATAAATAAAAGTGCGATAATTAGAAGTGCAATTAAATATAAAATAAAGGAAATTAAATATGAAATAAAAGAATTATGCTTATTTAAACTTCCATAATCATGATGTTTGACGTGTTGATTTTAGTTTTATGCCCATGGGTTAATTGTCCTTTGTCCTGGATTATTTAATATGTCCGTCTGGTTTTTGTCCATAACAGTCCATTAGTCATAAATATAAAGTGCGTGTGTCCTCGTCAAATTATCCTTATACCCGAAGTTAAATATTCCAACTAATTGGGGACTTAAACTGTAACAAGGTTTTATTACTTTGTTTAATAATTACACCAGGATATCGATTGCGTGTAACCCAAGGTTTTAATACTTTGTTACCAATTATGCCGAGTGTCCTTGTACATAATTTCACCCTTGTTTTAATAATTCTAGTGACTATTAATCCATTCCCGTGTCCGGTTAAATGAACGATTATTCGTACATACAAATACCCCGCCCATCGTGTCCGATCGAGTGTATATGGTTATTTATAGGGACGTCCAATTGTAAATCTTTATATTAAAATTAACAAATTATCATTTAGTTAAACAAATATAAAGTCCATTAATAGCCCATAGTCTAATTTCCACAAGTGTCGTTCTTTTGTCCAAACCCCAATTATGGTACAAAGCCCAATTACCCAATTTTAATATTTTTAGCCCAACATCATGATTACTTCAGATTAAATAAGCATAATAATAACTTAACTACGAGACATTAAATTAAAAAGGTTGAACATAACTTACAATGATTAAAAATAGCGTAGCGTTACACGGACAGAATTTCGACTTACACCCTTACAACATTCGCTAGCATACCCTTATTATTAGAATTAAAATTAAAATTAAAATTAAAATTATAATATATATATATATATATATATATATATATATATATATATATATGTTTACGAGATAGAGAGAAAGATATGGATATATGGTACACCAAAGCTCGAAATTTATAGGCCTGTGAACTAAAAAAGTTGGCCATGCGATCGCATGGATTTTGTGCCTCCAGACCATGCGATCGCATGGTGGTAGGTGACAGCACAAAATTCTTGTTTTCTTGTTTGTCGACGTTTTAATTAAATAAATATAATATATAAATAATTATAAGAATTATTTAAATATTATATTATACTTATGTGCATAGTTGACTTGTAATTTTTAGTCCGTTGCGTCGAGCGTTGAGAGTTGACTCTGGTCCCAGTTCCGGATTTTTGAACGTCCTTGCGTACAATTTAATATCTTGTACTTTGCGTTTTGAATCTTGTACTCTTGTAATTTCGAGACGTTTCTTATCAATAATTGGAACCTCTTTGATTGTATTTTGTACTTTTGAGCTTTTTGGTCATTTGCATCTTGAATTCGTCGAATCTGTCTTTTGTCTTCACATTTTATTATTTAAACGAATATCACTTGTAAATACGACAATTGCAACTAAAAGCTTGTCTTTCTTGAGGGATAATGCTATGAAATATATGTTCGTTTTTAGCATTATCAAATATTCCCACACTTGAGCGTTGCTTGTCCTCAAGCAATGTAGTCTTGAAATACTAGAATCACTTCTTTATTCTTCACACTTTGTACATCAGTGATTTCTTTACGGCGGTATAAACAATGGTAGTAACGATGTGGTTTACAGTCCCACATGACTATAAAATTTAGATCCATTAAGGAAATTGGATCTTTATGAAAACATTTGATCTTTTTGAAAATTAAATCTAGCTTTTACCCTAGATAAGTTTTCCGGAATAACCCTTCACCGGTGTTTGCAAAATATTTTTGTGGGTTTGGTGGGTTTCAGATTTGAAAATTTTAGCTCAAAACTTGCGGTTTTATGTCACCCACTTTCTAACCTTGTATTGGGAAAGCAACACGTCCAGTTTACTTGTTCCGAATATTACCTTTCGGTAAACTACCGTCCGGTTGTAAAGAAAAGCGTTGAACAAGCAACTGTTAAGGCAATGTCCCCTGACATGCTTTTAATTATGGTATATAACGTGTCGGACGCAATTACTATCCTTTGTAGGAGCAATAGTAAAGCTCACCCTTATAATTTTTTCGGTCTGGCACAAGATCCTGTCTTTGACCATGCTATGCAACCACCATTCTTACGGTTGACACCCGATTTGGTTCAGATAACCTAATGAATTCCAGGTGAATTCCTAGGATTTTACGTTCAATGGTAATGAACGCATTGAAAATGGGTTTTCAGAAAATAAATCGGTTTATAATTTGATCAAAATATTTTCTCGTTCAAGCTCGAGTTTAGATATCATTGAATTCCATGAGTTTGTAATTCTCAATCTTTAAGGTCAATCTCTAGGATTGAGTAATATCAGTCTTAAAAGCTGATTTTTGATCTTTAAAGGAGATTATCCTTTTTGGGGATCTGATTTATTAGTCTTATCAAGCTAATTTGCACGGTGCCCCCCATTGTACGAGATAAATCCTTCTCATGGTTAGGATAAATCTGACCACTTGGCGACCCTGTTTTATGCTGAGGGCCGTGGATTTCCTGCTGATTTTAGAGATGACTTTTCTAGATTTTTTATCAACCTACAGCTGGTCTGGACGACAACTTCATGACCTAAATCAAGAAGCGCGTTTCTTTTCCGGAAGACTTTACTTCCTTTTAATGATGGAATTGATTCATCGTGTAGATCCATCTTTCTTACAGTAAATCGGGTAAAACTGTTTAGTTTAGTCCAAAGCAAAAGTATCTTTAATTATTTGTTACAGAAATATGTGACATATGTTTAAAATAACTTGGTAAATTTTCCCACACTTGGCTTTTATTTTCCTTTTTATTGTCCTCTATTCCATTTTAAATGAATTTTAACATTTTGATTTGTTTCTCAATTTATGTCCTTTCCGAGGTAACAATAATTTCGGTGTTAACACCTAGTTTTATCGTTCATAAATATGTATAAACATGATTTTGAGTTCATTTAATTGAAAATTTTGAAAAATTTTACTAGAATTGGGTAGTCAGTATATAAGACTAGGGCTGTTCTTTATTATCAGAGAGCACTAGATTCTAATACAACTACTACGTTACTAGTATTTTTAATGGTAACCAAGTGTTTAAAGTAAAAAAATTTAAAAATCCAAAAGAATTTAACCCCTTCCGACACTTAAGATCTTGCAATGCCCTCATTTGCAAGAAATCAGTAACAATTTAAATTATTGAGGGTGATTAGCGTAGAAAAATGATTAAATTTTACCAAAGTTTCCAAACATATTGGCGTTTGTTTGCTGAATGATAAATGGTGCACATCATTTGTTCATTCCTTCTTGTTGTTACATCACATTTGTTTTTCGTTTTGTCGTCAAAACTAGCTTTTGTTGAACTTAATGCCAGTCTTTGAAAATGTGCTGTTTTACCCTGTTTTGTACAATCAACAATATACATACATACAAATATAAACATGCATGGCAATTTGAAATGGGACTTAATATCCCACTTTCAAATCCTAAATGTGAAATATTAGTACACAATAATAATAAAAATGATAAAAATTACACAAATATATCCAATAACATAAGTTTAAACATGAAAAAGTCAAAAGATAAAAACATAACAATCATAAAAATAACCAAATGGAACTAAATCAGTCTGGATATGGGTTCCAGTTCATCTCATCAGGTGGGTTCCATTGTTGGTTATAGGTGTTTTGATAGGCTTGGTTATAGTCATACCGGTTAAAGGGTGGTCGGATATCGGGGCTGTGTGGCGGAAAATAAGCAGGTCGAGTAGGTACATAGTTATTTGGAACCTGATATGATAGCTGGCTCATGATTTGGTGCTGATGAACTAACCAGCTATCGTGTTGGCATCACCTATAATCCTCGTATACTCGCTCGGAGTTCCACTGCTCATACATACTATGTCTGGCCGTGTTTGTCATTGCTTCCTCATATATACGAATGTGGACGTCAAGAATAGCATCTCGAAAGACATCCCTAATGTCTTCCGCCTCCTCCATTTCCTCGTCTGAGCCTCTCTCTACCTGAGGATGAGATCCCTCATAGGGTACTGCCTGGTTATGTCTACTTTTCAATACCTTAGCACCCACATAAACTTTCAATCCTAAGGGCTCAACCTGTTCTCTACAAAGCTGTAATGGACCCCCTTGGTTCCAATCAACACCTAAATACTCTCCAATGAGAGTAACAAAAATACCTCCTCCTATTATACTCCCGTCCTGCATTCCCTCTACCATTTTAGATAAATAAAAAGCAACACAGTAAGGGATATTGACAAAGCTTCTAGGATCCCGAATACACTTTAGGTAGAATAAATCATGTAAGGTAATTTTTTCTTTATTATGACCTCTCTGTCTAATCGAGTTAGCTAAAAATCTATGAATAATACAAAGCTCGGCTCTGTTAATATGTGTATAGGAGTGTCCTCCTGCTCGTGTAAAAACATCAAAATGTGACATACGCCTCCAAATGGCGTCAGCGTCAAAGTTGCTATCTACCCTTTCACCATAATGAATAAAGTTTGTACAATCGGGTAGTAGCAACTCACCAGGAGTATATATCTGTAAAGCCCTGGCAATGTCCAGCATGGACATTCTGTACATCCTACCGCCAAGGATAAACCTAAGAAATCTTCTATCATCTATTCTAACTATATTTGTATCAAGTGATACAGTACTCATCAACTCAACACACCATTCCTTATATACAGGTCTACGAATGGTAAAAACACGTTCCCAATCTGTAAAAGAAGAACTGTCATACCTTTGAACCAAAAGCTGTCTAACACGGTCAGCTAGATGGACCGTTTCTAAAGGAACCCAATCGATTACCCTTGGCACCTCTACATTTTTTGTTACCAATTTGAATTTTTTCCTTTGATATGTCTCGTAATCTCTCCATCTCCTATCAAATCTCAGATTAGGATGCAGAGTGTGCTCAGGAATCGTTGGGAATTCTACTGGCGGCCTCATTGGGAAAACTATGAATTCATCAACAAACTGTACCGGATCATAATACGGTATGTGCTGATCAGGCTGTTGTTGTGGTTCTTGTTGTGGTTCTTGTTCGTGTTGCATTTCTGGTTCTGGTTCTGGTGCTTGTGCTGGTCGTCTAGATGATGATGCTCCTGAACCTCCAGTATCGGCTTTCTGCAAAACACATTAAACACAAAATTTGTGCATCCAAATATGCATTAGTGTTAGCAAAATAACAACTTAAAACAATCACTATAACATGTTAAATCAAAATTAAACTTATACACATTTTCACAATTTTTCACAATTCTACACTTTTCAAATAATCACATATGAAAATGTATACAAAGTTCATATAGTTTTAACTCAAATAACATGTCAAAATAGTCATTACTAATAATTAAACAAGTCTCAAATGGCAATTACATCAAATTAATCAAGTTCATGAATTTTGGACTTAAAAAGTCCACTTTAATCTCCAAAAATCATGTTTAGGATCAATGTTTGGATCTTTTAACTACCTAAACATGTTACACTACTCAATTTAGCAATAATTCATGACAAAAATCGGCCATAACCTGTTTATATCAAAAAGTCTCAAATTGCTCAAGAACACAAACCCTAGATTTCTAAAAATTTTGAAGTTTTTGGCTTCAAATCATGTTAAATAGCATCAATCTAGGTTATACATGCATAAAATACTAACAATTTAACACTAATTACACTAGAAATTAACAAAATTGCATTAGGTAAAATATTGGTAATTGTCACAAAAACTAGCAAATTTATGAGTTTAGGGGTGTAATTTTTACCGTTTTGCTGAAGAATGAGAATCTAGGCATGATTAGAGCAAGAAAAATGACGAATTACGGTGGAAAATTGGCGAAATTTGGTGAAGATTTGAGAGAGTTTCGTGTTTGTGTGTGTTGTGTGAAGAAGACAGACCCGCTGTCTGTTTTGAGTCTGGCCTGCATTTGGTCCCCATGCGATCACATGGGTTCCAAGTGCAAACCCCATGCGATCGCATGGGGTGCCGGCTATAGTACTTTCAGCTTTTTTTTTATATGTAAAACCTTATACTTTATAAAACATATAATTAATAAAATTCTAAAAATTTTATTTTCCTTTAGGAGCGAGGGCGTTTCGGATCGTTGTCCTAGTCTGTCCCTCGATAAAATTTTAAAATTTGTCAAATCAAAGCGCAGTTTTTAAAAGTAAAGATTTTTGGGTTTTTTAATGTTTTTGGCAAACTTTAATTCAATAAGATTAAAAATAATGATAATAAAAGTTCTCGTCCCTTCCTCGGGTAAAGCAATTTCGGTTCAAAGACCTAGTCTTCAACTTACGACGAATTTTAAAAATCATATTTTTAACTTAGCGAAATAAAGTAAATTTTTGTTTTTAAATTCACACCAAACTTAAATTTAAAATGCAAAAAAAAAAAAATTCACACCAAACTTAAATTATATTTTTGTTTTTATACATACAAACTTATATTAATTTTTCAAATATTTACAATTTTAAATAAGTTTACAATATTAAATTAATAATTATATATTAATTGTAAAAAAATGGTAAAAATAAAATTAAAAATCTTTTTGGCTTTTATCCCACTTTAATCAATCAAATATTATCAAAAATATACGCCCCTCTTTTCGGTAAAGTAATTTCGGTTCCATGACCTAATTTAACTCATGACGAATTTTTGAAATATTTTGGGTTGATTGATTAAAGATATTTATACCTTAAGAATAAACGTAAAATTTCGCAGTGATGTAATAAATTTTTGAATGATATCAATAATTTCGGTCGCCAAACCTAATTTCATTGAATACCAATTTAATACTTTATAGCGAACAAATTAGCGTTTATTATCAAAAGGTTAAAAATAAAAATAAAAAATAAAAACTGTACAGACTTACCTGTGAGATAGTATTCTTAGTGATACGATCTATCCCACTCATAAGATAGTCGGTTTAATTGGTTTTCCATGGTTGCATAGGCGTAACCTCGAGCATTCAGTGTTTTTTCTTCTAAACATATGAACGGTCCGTCTCTGCATAAAGTAACAAATTCGGTGTTTGAATAGGTTTGATTATTTGAACATTTACCTCCATGTGACCATTTTCCGCATTTGTGACATCTTTCTAGGTGTCGTGCTCTTCTTTTCGCTGCGGATTTTGATTTTCCTTTACAAAATTGTAACTTATTATCTTCGCATCTGGATTCTTTTCTTACTCCATCCAATCTTTCTCTGATTACTGATACTAGTTCATTTGGAAGTGTATCATTATTACGTTTAGTGATCAAAGCGTGCAGCATTAGACCATGGTTTAGTTCACAGGAAGTCTTCATTTCGTAAAAACCTAAAAAAAAAATAAAAATTCAGAATGGGGGGAGAAGACTAGTTCTTTAGGGTCTGCTAGGGAAAGACCATTCGGGTTCCATTTTCGACAACTACACGAAAACAGAAAATCTAACTCTAACAGAAATACATATTATCCTTTAAAGACTTGATTCTTCCCACACTTAGTTAGCTGTGGTATCGAAATTGTGATTAACTTCGTTGTCGTCTTCCATCGGACTATCTATGTAATGTTTAACTCTGTGACCATTAACTTTAAATTCAATTCCATTTGAATTTATTAATTCTATCGTTCCGTATGGGAAAACTCTTTTGACTATGAATGGTCCAGACCATCTTGATTTCAATTTTCCAGGAAATAGCTTGAATCGTGAATTGAAAAGAAGAACTCTGTCTCCTTCTTTAAATTCTTTTAAACTTCTGATTCTTTTATCATGCCATTTCTTTGTTCTTTCTTTATAGATTAACGAATTTTCGTATGCTTCATGTCTTAATTCTTCTAATTCGTTTAGTTGACTTAACCGTAGACGTCCAGCTTCATGTAAATCAAGATTACATGTCTTCAAAGCCCAAAATGCTTTGTGTTCAATTTCTACTGGAAGATGACATGCTTTTCCATAAACGAGTCTAAAAGGTGTGGTTCCAATTGGAGTTTTGTAGGCTGTTCTAAAAGCCCAAAGTGCATCCTCCAATTTAATGGACCATTCCTTCGGATTTGATCCTACGGTTTTTTCCAGAATACGTTTTAAAGCTCGGTTGGTATTTTCAACTTGTCCACTTGTTTGTGGATGAAATGCAGTGGAGATTTTATGAGTTACTCATATCTATTAAGAACTTTCTCAAGTTGATTATTACAAAAATGAGTTCCCCGATCACTTATTAAAGCTTTCGGTGTTCCAAACCTTGCAAAAAGACGTTTTAAAAAGTTGACTACAACTCGTGCATCGTTAGTTAGGAGAGCTTATGCTTCCGCCCATTTAGATACATAATCAATGATTACGAGAATATATAGATTATTATGAGATTTTGGAAATGGACCCATAAAGTCAACACCCCAAATGTCAAATACTTCACATACTTGAATGACATTTTGTGGCATTTCATCACGTTGACTTATTTTTCCGGCCCTTTGACAAACATCACAGGATTTGCAAAGAAGGTGTGCGTCTTTGTAAATTGTAGGCCAATAGAATCCAGCATCATAAACTTTTCTTGCTATTAGTTGAGGCCCATAATGCCCTCCTGTTGGTCCTGTGTGACAATGGTTTAAAATTTTACTAGCTTCATCTCCGAATACACATCGGCGTACTATTCCATCTGGACAACTTTTAAACAAATGTGGATCTTCCCAGAAATAGTGTTTTATATCACTGAAGAATTTCTTTCGTTTTTGATTCGATAATCCTTTTTCAAGGAATCCACATACTAAGTAGTTTGCATAGTCTGCAAACCATGGTATTTCATTATAATCTATCTTCAATAGATATTCATCAGGAAAATTGTCTTGTATGGCCGATTCATTTAGAACTTCTAATTCGGGATTTTCAAGACGAGAAAGATGATCAGCGGCGAGATTTTCTGCTCCTCTTTTATCTCGGATTTCAATATCGAACTCTTGTAAGAGTAAGATCCAACGGATTAATCTTGGTTTGGCATCTTGTTTCGAAAATAGGTATCTAAGAGCAGAATGGTTAGTATAGACCATCGTTTTTGATAGAACGAGATATGAACGAAATTTGTCAAAAGCAAAGACAATAGCAAGGAGTTCTTTTTTCAGTAGTTGTGTAATTTGTTTGTGCTCCTTGTAACGTCTTACTAGCATAATATATAGGTTGAAATCGTTTTTCAATCCTTTGTCCTAAAACGGCTCCCATTGCAAAATCACTTGCATCGCACATAAGTTCAAACGGTAGATTCCAATTTGGTGTTATCATGATCGGCGCATTAGTGAGTTTCTCTTTAAGAATATTAAAAGATTTGATACATTCATCTGAAAAGATGAATGGAGCATCCTTTTCTAGGAGTTTATTCATAGGAGTGGCAATTTTAGAAAAATCTTTTATGAAACGTCGGTAAAAACTGGCATGCCCTAGAAAACTTCTAACTCCTCTAACATTGGTGGGATGTGGAAGTTTAGCAATTACACCTACTTTAGCTCTATCCACTTCAATTCCTTCTTTTGAAATTTTATGTCCAAGAACGATGCCTTCTTTAACCATGAAATGGCATTTCTCCCAATTAAGTACTAGATTTGATTGTTCGCATCTAATAAACATTCGTTCAAGATTAACTAAACATGATTCAAATGTATCACCGAAGACTGAAAAGTCATCCATGAAAACTTCCATGCATTCTTCTATCATGTCGTGAAAAATCGCCATCATGCACCTTTGAAAGGTTGCAGGGGCGTTGCAAAGTCCAAATGGCATGCGTTTGTAAGCAAAAGTACCATAAGGGCACGTGAACGTGGTTTTTTCTTGGTCCTCGGGTGCTATTGGAATTTGAAAATATCCGGAAAAACCATCAAGAAAACAATAGTAACTGTTTCCGGCTAATCTTTCCAACATTTGATCAATGAAAGGTAAGGGAAAGTGATCTTTTCTGGTGGCGTCATTTAATTTTCTATAATCAATACAAACACGCCATCCTGTTACAGTTCTACTAGGAATAAGCTCATTTTTCTCGTTTGTAATGACAGTCATGCCACCCTTCTTAGGCACGAATTGAACTGGGCTTACCCATGGACTATCAGAAATCGGATAAATTAAACCTGCATCTAGCAGTTTAATTATTTCTTTTTTAATAACATCTTGCATATTTGGATTTAGTCTTCGTTGGCGTTGCACATACGTTTTATGACCTTCTTCCATAAGGATTTTATTTGTGCAATACGAAGGACTTATTCCTTTAATATCATGAATCTTCCATGCAATGGCTGGTTTATGAGTTTTCAACACAGAAATGAGTTGTGATTTCTCATTTTCAGTAAGAGAAGACGATATTATTACAGGTAATTTAGATTCACCAGGTAAATAAGCATATTCCAAATGGTTTGGAAGTGGCTTTAACTCTAATGTCGGTGGTTCTTCTATCGATGATTTATATCGATATCTATCTTCTTCTTTTAGCATTTGAATTTCTTCTTTTGTTGGTTCATATCCATTAGCTATTAGTGTAGCTAACATTTCAGCTTCATCAATTGGTTCAGTACCTTCTCCTAAAGAACATTCTCCTGTTCCTTGTAATTCTGGAAATTCTTCTAATAATTCTGCATGTGAATCTATAGTTTGAATATAATAACATGTATCATCTGCAGATTGCGGTTGTTGCATTGCTCTATCAACTGAAAAGGTAACACTCTCATCCTCTATACTTAGGGTCAGTTTCTTACCAAACACGTCTATCATTGCTTTAGCCGTGTTTAAGAATGGTCTTCCTAATATGAGAGGAACTTGAGAATCTTCTTCCATGTCCAGAACAACAAAATCTACTGGAAATACTAAAGTACCAACTTTAACTAGCATGTTCTCCATTATCCCTCTAGGATATTTTATTGATCGATCGGCTAGTTGTATGCTTACTCTTGTTGGTTTCAATTCTCCAAGGTCTAGTTTAGCGTATAGTGAATACGGCATTAAATTTATACTAGCACCTAAGTCTACCAATGCTTCTATTGAACTAAGACTATCCAGAAAACTTGGAATTGTGAAACTTCCTGGATCAGATAGTTTTTCTGGTATCTTATTCAACAGCACTGCTGAACAATTAGCATTCATAGTAACAGCCGAGAGTTCTTCCATTTTCTTTCTATTTGAGATTAGATCTTTCAGAAATTTAGCATATCTAGGCATTCCTGAAATCACATCAATGAAAGGAAGATTGACATTTATTTGTTTAAACATATCCAAGAATTTGGATTGCTCGGCTTCAAGTTTCTCTTTTTTCATTTTACTCGGGTAAGGAAGTGGTGGTTGGTATGGTTTAACATAAGGTTTAGTCTTAACTATGTTATCTTCATTAACCTTTTCAACTACCGGTTCTTTTTCCTTATCTTGTTCAGGTTGTGGTTCTTGTGGAGTAGGAATAGCTTCATCAGAAGTTACAGGTATTTCAGGTGGTTTAAGTGTTGTACCACTTCTTGTGGTAATGGCTTTAGCTGTTTCATTCCGGGGGTTAGCATTTGTATCACTAGGTAAACTTCCCGGTTTTCTTTCACCTATTAACCTTGCTAGGTTACTTACTTCTTGTTCCAAGTTTTGAATAGAAGCTTGTTGATTTCTAAATGCTTGAGCATTTTGTTCATTCGTTTGTTTCTGAGATGTGAAAAACTGCATTTGAGTTTCAACTAGCTTTGTCATCATATCTTCTAAATTCGGCTTTTTATCATCGGTTTGTGGTGGTTTGTTTTGAAAATTAGGTCTTTGCTGGTTGTAAGTATTATTGGATACTTGTTGATTACTAGGACCTTGTTGGTTGTTGTATGGAATATTTCGGTTATAATTCTGGTTTTGATTGTAAATCGGTCTTGGCGGTTGATAATTATTCTGATAATTATTTCCAGGCCTTTGGTTTAAGTATGAAATATTCTCTCTTTGTTCCATTGTTAGTTCAATACTGAGACAATCTTTTGTCAAATGTGGTCCTCCACACTGCTCACAACTAATTCGTATTGAGTGAATATCCTTAGTCATCTTTTCCATTCGTCTCTCGACAGCATCTATCTTTGCGGAAATGGAATCTAAGTCATGGCTAGAATCGGCTCTAGCTGCTTTAGATGATCTAACGATATCTTTTTCTTGGTGCCACTCATGTGAGTGGGAAGTAGTGTTATCAATAATTTTGTAAGCATCAGTTTCGGTTTTCTTCATAATGGAACCACCAGCTGCTATATCGATGACTTTCCTTGTAGTGATGTCGCATCCTTGGTAGAATATTTGTACTATTTGACAGGTGTCTAAACCATGTTGCGAACATCCTATTAATAACTTTCCAAATCTTGTCCATGCCTCATATAGAGTTTCGTTTGGTTTCTGTGTGAACGTAACAATTTCTCCTTCAAGTCTTACGGCTTTAGATGCCGGAAAGAATTGTTTAAGAAATTTTTCAACTAAAACGTCCCATGTATCAATCGTCCCTTCAGGTAACGATTCCAACCAATCTTTGGCTTTTCCCTTTAAAGTCCAGGAAAATAACATGAGATATATCTGTTCATCCTCCACTTCTCTTATTTTAAATAGTGTGCAGATCCTATTAAAGGTACAAAGATGTTCGTTTGGATCTTCCTTCGGCGCACCACTAAATTGGCATTGATTAGTCACCATGTGTAGAAATTGTCCTTTGATTTCATAATCTGGCGCATTAATGTCAGGATGAGTAATTGCGTGACCTTGGCCAGTGCGTTTAGCTCTCATTCGGTCTTCCATACTTAAAGGTTCCGGATTCTCCATAATTGAATTTGTTGAATCTGAATCACTAGAGGATTCTGATTTAATGGTTCGTTCCTCAACAATCTCTGTTTGAATGATTGGTGGTTCTGGAGGAAAAATTAATGGTTCAGGATCTATGAATCGTCCCTGAATATTCTCCGGATTCTCAATTGTGAGGTCGGGTTCAAAAAATGGATTATCGGAAATTTGAATTGGAGTACTTGGTCGACTGGATGATGATTCTAAAGAAAAATCAACAGCGGTAATATTTGCTAGATGTCTTGATCTAGTTACAGGTGGTGAACGTATAAAAGGTGGTGAACGTCTTGCTCGGTGCATTCACTGAATATCCTATTAGTTTTTAAAAGGAAAGAAAAATTATATAAGTTATCCAATTAATAGACTTTTCTGATTTTGCCCACGTTTCGAATAGCCAAAAGATGCAGCAGAGGGGCAGGATTCGTTTGGTCTCAATATAATTGAGTACTGTTTGGCTCCAATAACCCGATCCACGTACAAATCCAACTATTACTACGAACCAGAAAATTTTGATGTCTATCAATTTAACCACTTAAAATAAATTTTCGTAATTTTAAGAAATTTAGATAAGAAGTAGAATAAAATCTATGTCCTAAAACTAGAATAGCGAGAAATAAGAAAGAAAAAGAGCGCGTCGAAAAAGGTCGAAAAAGAAAAGAATTGAAAAATAAAAGGCGTCGAAAAATAAGAAAGAAAAAGAAAATGACTATAAAACTTTAAAAATACTCGACTAACCCAACCTTATTACTATCACTAACTTAAAATTAAAATTGCAAATTGAGATTACTAATTGGAGTGATAATTGATACATAGGTAAAAGGCGTCGAAAAATAAAAATAAGAAAGTAGCGCGTTGAAACTTAAAAAGGAACTAAAAACTAAAAGTTGCGTCTAAAAATATTAAAGCTTACAAGTAAAACTATATCCCAAATGACAATAACTTAAAAAGGCGTCGCAAAATTCTAAAGCACCTAAATCTTAGTCTAAAGAAAAAGCACTTAAGGGATTTTACGGCAAAGCCTAAAAATCTAGAAGGTAAAAAAAATAACTATGGCAAAAACTATATTTAAAAACTAAATACGAACGAAAAATACAAATATTACGCTAAAAACAATTAAAAAGGAATAAAATATAAAAATATACTAAAAGTTGTAAAAAGTACAATTTTTATAAAAATATTATTTTTATATTATTTATTTTATAAAAGTATTAATTTTATAAATTATTAAAACTAATTAAACATAAAAATACAAATTAAATAAACTAAACTAAATTAACTAATAAAATACTAAACCCTAATTAGGATTTAAGTATAATTAATAATAATACTACGTAATGATTACTGAATTGGTCAACCCTGGCGTGTCTGCAGGGCTAATGCGATCGCATGAGTTCTAAGCTACCCGGCCATGCGACCGCATGGACTAGGGTTTCGGGCCACAGAGTGGGCTGCTACAGTACGGGCCGAATATAAATTTTTTTTTTTGCTGTATTTATTTTTTTCTGTTTTAAATATTTTTATAATATATTTATATAAATTAAATAAAACTTATATTTTTGTAAAATAAAGATAAAGAAAATTTTTATATAACTTACAAACTCTTAAAAATATTTATATTTTTTTTTCTTTTTATATTTTTGAATATTTAAAACGTATTTTTACAAAAGTGTATTTTTTTTATAAAAGTAAACTAAAATAAAAATCTTTTTTTTTATATTTAGCGTTGCGGTTCCGGATTTTAAGCTAGATTTTGTTCCCCGGCAGCAGCGCCAAAAATACTTGATGTTATGCGAGGTGTATATAAAATAGCTTATATTTTTACAGGAAAAACTATTAAATACGATACAATTTTACACAAGATATTTATTTATTTAGAGAATGGATATACTTAAACCTTGCTACAACAATAATAGGCAGTGTACCTAATCGTACAGTAGTGTAGTTTTTAGTAAGTCTGGTTCGTTCCACAGGGAATCTTTTAATCAAAGCTTAACGCTATATTAGTTTTATTTTATAAAAATACAAATATATATATAAGTAATATTATTATTATAAAGGAGGGTTTTTACCGTTTAATGACCGGTTTGTCGATTTTAAAAACTTAAGTCGCAGTTAAAACCAAATGTAAAATATTAAAAATAAATACAAGACTTAATTTAAAGCGTAAAGTAAATAACGATAATGAAATTGTGATAAATAAAAGTGCGATAAAATTAACTTGCGATAATTAAAAAGTACGATAATTAAAAGTGCAATTAAATACAATAACAATAAATAAAAGTGCGATAATTAGAAGTGCAATTAAATATAAAATAAAGGAAATTAAATATGAAATAAAAGAATTATGCTTATTTAAACTTCCGTAATCATGATGTTTGACGTGTTGATTTTAGTTTTATGCCCATGGGTTAATTGTCCTTTGTCCTGGATTATTTAATATGTCCGTCTGGTTTTTGTCCATAACAGTCCATTAGTCATAAATATAAAGTGCGAGTATCCTCGTCAAATTATCCTTATACCCGAAGTTAAATATTCCAACTAATTGAGGACTTAAACTGTAACAAGGTTTTATTACTTTGTTTAATAATTACACCAGGATATCGACTGCGTGTAACCCAAGGTTTTAATACTTTGTTACCAATTATGCCAAGTGTCCTTGTACATAATTTCACCCTTGTTTTAATAATTCTAGTGACTATTAATCCATTCCCGTGTCCGGTTAAATGAACGATTATTCGTACATATTAATACCCCGCCCATCGTGTCCGATCGAGTGTATATGGTTATTTATAGGGACGTCCAATTGTAAATATTTATATTAAAATTAAAAAATTATCATTTAGTTAAACAAATATAAAATCCATTAATAGCCCATAGTCTAATTTCCACAAGTGTCGTTCTTTTGTCCAAACCCCAATTATGGTACAAAGCCCAATTACCCAATTTTAATATTTTTAGCCCAACATCATGATTACTTAGGATTAAATAAGCATAATAATAACTTAACTACGAGACATTAAATTAAAAAGGTTGAACATAACTTACAATGATTAAAAATAGCGTAGCGTTACACGGACAGAATTTCGACTTACACCCTTACAACATTCGCTAACATACCCTTATTATTAGAATTAAAATTAAAATTAAAATTATAATATATATATATATATATATATATATATATATATATATATATATATATATATATATATATATATATATATATATATATATATGTTTACGAGATAGAGAGAAAAATATGGATATATGGTACACCAAAGCTCAAAATTTATAGGCCTGTGAACTGAAAAAGTTGGCCATGCGATAACATGGCTTTTGTGCCTCCAGACCATGCGATCACATGGTGGTAGGTGACAGCTCAAAATTCTTGTTTTCTTGTTTGTCGACGTTTTAATTAAATAAATATAATATATAAATA
This sequence comes from Rutidosis leptorrhynchoides, assembly GCF_046630445.1. NCBI lineage: Eukaryota > Viridiplantae > Streptophyta > Magnoliopsida > Asterales > Asteraceae > Rutidosis > Rutidosis leptorrhynchoides. The sequence continues at coordinate 362,073,866 of NC_092343.1, read as the reverse complement.
ATTATAAGAATTATTTAAATATTATATTATATTTATGTGCATAGTTGACTTGTAATTTTTAGTCCGTTGTGTCGAGCGTTGAGAGTTGACTCTGGTCCCGGTTCCGGATTTTCGAACGTCCTTGCGTACAATTTAATATCTTGTACTTTGCGTTTTGAATCTTGTACTCTTGTAATTTCGAGACGTTTCTTATCAATAATTGGAACCTCTTTGATTGTATTTTGTACTTTTGAGCTTTTTGGTCGTTTGCGTCTTCAATTCGTCGAATCTGTCTTTTGTCTTCACCTTTTATTATTTAAACGAATATCACTTGTAAATAGGACAATTGCAACTAAAAGCTTGTCTTTCTTGAGGGATAATGCTATGAAATATATGTTCGTTTTTAGCATTATCAATAATCATATATTAATTATAGTAGTTCATCATGAACTTAAATATGCATTTAATTCAATTAAATACATAGAACATGAAATGTCCAGTTCTTATTGATTAAAAACGTTCCATATTAATTGATTTCGTTGCGAGGTTTTGACCTCTATATGAGACATTTTTCAAAGACTGCATTCATTTTTAAAACAAACCATAACATTTATTTCATAAATAAAGGTTTAAAAAGCTTTACGTAGATTATCAAATAATGATAATCTAAAATATCATGTTTACACACGACCATTACATAATGGTTTACAATACAAATATGTTACATCGAAATCAGTTTCTTGAATGCAGTTTTTACACAATATCATACAAACATGGACTCCAAATCTTGTCCTTATTTTAGTATGCAACAGCAGAAGCTCTTAGTATTCACCTGAGAATAAACATGCTTTAAATGTCAACAAAAATGTTGGTGAGTTATAGGTTTAACCTATATATATCAAATCGTAACAATAGACCACAAGATTTCATATTTCAATACACATCCCATACATAGAGATAAAAATCATTCATATGGTGAACACCTGGTAACCGACATTAACAAGATGCATATATAAGAATATCCCCATCATTCCGGGACACCCTTCGAATATGATATAAATTTCGAAGTACTAAAGCATCCGGTACTTTGGATGGGGTTTGTTAGGCCCAATAGATCTATCTTTAGGATTCGCGTCAATTAGGGTGTCTGTTCCCTAATTCTTAGATTACCAGACTTAATAAAAAGGGGCATATTCGATTTCAATAATTCAACCATAGAATGTAGTTTCACGTACTTGTGTCTATTTTGTAAATCATTTATAAAACCTGCATGTATTCTCATCCCAAAAATATTAGATTTTAAAAGTGGGACTATAACTCACTTTCACAGATTTTTACTTCGTCGGGAAGTAAGACTTGGCCACTGGTTGATTCATGAACCTATAACAATATATACATATATATCAAAGTATGTTCAAAATATATTTACAACACTTTTAATATATTTTGATGTTTTAAGTTTATTAAGTCAGCTGTCCTCGTTAGTAACCTACAACTAGTTGTCCACAGTTAGATGTACAGAAATAAATCGATAAATATTATCTTGAATCAATCCACGACCCAGTGTATACGTATCTCAGTATTGATCACAACTCAAACTATATATATTTTGGAATCAACCTCAACCATGTATAGCTAACTCCAACATTCACATATAGAGTGTCTATGGTTGTTCCAAAATATATATAGATGTGTCGACATGATAGGTCGAAACATTGTATACGTGTCTATGGTATCTCAAGATTACATAATATACAATACAAGTTGATTAAGTTATGGTTGGAATAGATTTGTTACCAATTTTCACGTAGCTAAAATGAGAAAAATTATCCAATCTTGTTTTACCCATAACTTCTTCATTTTAAACCCGTTTTGAGTGAATCAAATTGCTATGGTTTCATATTGAACTCTATTTTATAATCTAAACAGAAAAAGTATAGGTTTATAGTCGGAAAAATAAGTTACAAGTTGTTTTTGTAAAGGTAGTCATTTCAGTCGAAAGAACGACGTCTAGATGACCATTTTAGAAAACATACTTCCACTTTTAGTTTAACCATAATTTTTGGATATAGTTTCATGTTCATAATAAAAATAATTTTCCCAGAATAACAACTTTTAAATCAAAGTTTATCATAGTTTTTAATTAACTAACCCAAAACAGCCCGCGGTGTTACTACGACGGCGTAAATCCGATTTTACGGTGTTTTTCGTGTTTCCAGGTTTTAAATCATTAAGTTAGCATATCATATAGATATAGAACATGTGTTTAGTTGATTTTAAAAGTCAATTTAGAAGGATTAACTTTTATTTGCGAACAAGTTTAGAATTAACTAAACTATGTTCTAGTGATTACAAGTTTAAACCTTCGAATAAGATAGCTTTATATGTATGAATCGAATGATGTTATGAACATCATTACTACCTCAAGTTCCTTGGATAAACCTACTGGAAATGAGAAAAATGGATCTAGCTTCAAAGGATCCTTGGATGGCTTGAAAGTTCTTGAAGCAGAATCATGACACGAAAACAATTTCAAGTAAGATTTCCACTAGAAATAAGATTGTTATAGTTATAGAAATTGAATTAAAGTTTGAATATGATTATTACCTTGTATTATAAAGATAACCTACTATAAGTAACAAAGGTTTCTTGATCTTGGATGATTACTTGGAATGAATTTAGAAAATTTGGAAGTAAACTTGCAATCTTGGAAGTATTCTTGATTTTATGAAACTAGAACTTTTGGAATTTATGAAGAACACTTAGAACTTGAAGATAGAACTTGAGAGAGATCAATTAGATGAAGAAAATTGAAGAATGAAAGTGTTTGTAGGTATTTTTGGTCGTTGGTGTATGGATTAGATATAAAGGATATGTAATTTTGTTTTCATGTAAATAAGTCATGAATGATTACTCATATTTTTGTAATTTTATGAGATATTTCATGCTAGTTGCCAAATGATGGTTCCCACATGTGTTAGGTAACTCACATGGGCTACTAAGAGTTGATCATTGGAGTGTATATACCAATAGTACATACATCTAAAAGCTGTGTATTGTACGAGTACGAATACGGGTGCATACGAGTAGAATTCTTGATGAAACTGAACTAGGATGTAATTGTAAGCATTTTTGTTAAGTAGAAATATTTTGATAAGTGTCTTGAAGTCTTTCAAAAGTGTATGAATACATATTAAAACACTACATGTATATACATTTTAACTGAGTCGTTAAGTCATCGTTAGTCGTTACATGTAAGTGTTATTTTGAAACCTTTAGGTTAACGATCTTGTTAAGTGTTGTTAACCCAATGTTTATAATATCAAATGAGATTTTAAATTATTATATTATCATGATATTATGATGTATAAATATCTTTTAATATGATATATATACATTAAATGTCGTTACAACGATAATCGTTACATATATGTCTCGTTTCAAAATCATTAAGTTAGTAGTCATGTTTTTACATATGTAGTTCATTGTTAATATACTTAATGATATGTTTACTTATCATAATATCATGTTAACTATATAAATATCCATATATATATATATATGTCATCATATAGTTTTTACAAGTTTTAACGTTCGTGAATCACCGGTCAACTTGGGTGGTCAATTGTCTATATGAAACCTATTTCAATTAATCAAGTCTTAACAAGTTTGATTGCTTAACATGTTGGAAACACTTAATCATGTAAATAACAATTTCATTTAATATATATATAAACATGGAAAAGTTCGGGTCACTACAGTACCTACCCTTTAAATAAATTTCGTCCCGAAATTTTAAGCAGTTGGAGGTGTTGACGTATCTTCTGGAAATAAATGCGGGTATTTCTTCTTCATCTGATCTTCACGCTCCCAGGTGAACTCGGGTCCTCTACGAGCATTCCATCGAACCTTAACAATCGGTATCTTGTTTTGTTTAAGTCTCTTAACCTCACGATCCATTATTTCAATGGGTTCTTCAATGAATTGAAGTTTTTCATTGATTTGGATTTCGCCCAACGGAATAGTGAGATCTTCTTTAGCAAAACATTTCTTCAAATTTGAGACGTGGAAAGTGTTATGTACAGCCGCGAGTTGTTGAGGTAATTCAAGTCGGTCAGCTACTGGTCCGACACGATCAATAATCTTGGATGGTCCAATATACATTGGATTTAATTTCCCCCGTTTACCAAATCAAACAACGCCTTTCCAAGGTGAAACCTTAAGCATGACCATTTCTCTAATTTCAAACTCTATATCTTTTCTTTTACTGTCCGCGTAGCTCTTTTGTCGACTCTGGGCGGTTTTCAATCTTTGTTGAATTTGGATGATTTTCTTGGTAGTTTCTTGTATTATCTCCGGACCCGTAATCTGTCTATCCCCCACTTCACTCCAATAAATCGGAGACCTGCACTTTCTACCATAAAGTGCTTCAAACGGCGCCATCTCAATGCTTGAATGGTAGCTGTTATTGTAGGAAAATTCTGCTAACGGTAGATGTCGATCCCAACTGTTTCCGAAATCAATAACACAAGCTCGTAGCATGTCTTCAAGCGTTTGTATCGTCCTTTCACTCTGCCCATCAGTTTGTGGATGATAGGCAGTACTCATGTCTAGACGAGTTCCCAATGCTTGCTGTAATGTCTGTCAGAATCTTGAAATAAATCTGCCATCCCTATCAGAGATAATAGAGATTGGTATTCCATGTCTGGAGACGACTTCCTTCAAATACAGTCGTGCTAACTTCTCCATCTTGTCATCTTCTCTTATTGGCAGGAAGTGTGCTGATTTGGTGAGACGATCAACTATTACCCAAATAGTATCAAAACCACTTGCAGTCCTTGGCAATTTAGATGAAATCCATGGTAATGTTTTTCCATTTCCATTTCGGGATTTCGGGTTGTTGAAGTAGACCTGATGGTTTCTGATGTTCAGCTTTGACCTTAGAACACGTCAAACATTCTCCTACATATTTAGAAATATCGGCTTTCATACCTGGCCACCAAAAATGTTTCTTGAGATCTGATGTCTTAGCAGAGTGGTATAAAATATTATTAAATTTTACAAGGAAATACTATTAAATACGATACAATTTTACACAAGATATTTATTTATTTATAGAATGGATATACTTAAACCTTGCTACAACACTTATAGGCAGTGTACCTAATCGTACAGTAGTGAAGTTTTTAGTAAGTCCGGTTCGTTCCACAGGGAAATCTTTAAACAAAGCTTAACGCTATATTAGTTTACTTTTATAAAAATACAAATATATATATAAGTAATATTATTATTATAAAGGGGGGTTTTTACCGTTTAATGACCGGGTTGTCGATTTTAAAACTTTAGTCGTAGTTAAAACCAAATGTAAAATAATAAATAAATACAAGACTTAATTTAAAGCGTAAAGTAAATAACGATAATGAAATTGCGATTAATAAAAATGCGATAAAATAAACTTGCGATAATTAAAAATGTACGATAATTAAAATTGCAATTAAATACAATAAAAATAAAAATGCGATAATTAGAAGTGCAATTAAATATAAAATAAAGGAAATTAAATATGAAATAAAAGAATTATGCTTATTTAAACTCCCGTAATCATGATGTTTGACGTGTTGATTTTAGTTTTATGCCCATGGGTTAATTGTCCTTTGTCCTGGATTATTTAATATGTCCGTCTGGTTTTTGTCCATAACAGTCCATCAGTCATAAATATAAAGTGCGAGTGTCCTCGTCAAATTATCCTTATACCCGAAGTTAAATATTCCAACTAATTGGGGACTTAAACTGTAACAAGATTTTAATACTTTGTTTAATAATTACACCAGGATGTCGACTGAGTGTAACCCAAGGTTTTAATACTTTGTTATCAATTATACAAAGTGTCCTTGTACATAATTTCACCCCTGTTTTAATTATTCTAGTGGCTATTAATCCATTCCCGTGTCCGGTTAAATGAACGATTATTCGTACATATAAATACCCCGCCCATCGTATCCGATCGAGTGTATATGGTAATTTATAGGGACGCCCAATTGTAAATCTTTATATTAACATTAACAAACTATCATTTAGTTAAACAAATATAAAGCCCATTAATAGCTCATAGTCTAATTTCCACAAGTGTCGTTCTTTTGTCCAAACCCCAATTATGGTACAAAGCCCAATTACCCAATTTTAGTAATTAGCCCAACATCATGATTACTTCGAATTAAATAAGCATAATAATAACTTAGCTACGAGACATTAATGTAAAAAGGTTGAACATAACTTACAATGATTAAAAATAGCATAGCGTTACACGGACAGAATTTCGACTTACACCCTTACAACATTCGCTAACATACCCTTATTATTAGGATTAAAATTAAAATTAAAATTAAAATATAAATTATATATATATATTTTACGTATATAGATAGAGAGAATGATATATATGATGATTAAAAATGCTCAGAATTTGGTTGCTTTTATAGGGACTTTCAAAACTTGGGGCTCCGCGACTCGCGGCACTTTTGGCCTTCAAACTCCGCGAGTCGTGGAGTTTGAAATTACAGCTCACCCATTTTGGAGTCTCTTTTGCCGACCGTTTTTATTTATTTATATAATACATAAATAATTATAAGAATTATTTAAATATTATATTATATTTATATGCATAGTTGCCTTGTAATTTTTAGTCCGTTGCGTCGAGCGTTGAGAGTTGACTCATGTCCCGGTTCCGGATTTTCGAACGTCCTTGCGTACAATTTAATATCTTGTACTTTGCGTTTTGAATCTTGTACTCTTGTAATTTCGAGACGTTTCTTGTCAATAATTGGAACCTCTTTGATTGTATTTTGTACTTTTGAGCTTTTTGGTCGTTTGCGTCTTCAATTCGTCGAATCTGTCTTTTGTCTTCACCTTTTATTATTTAAACGAATATCACTTATAAATAGAACAATTGCAACTAAAAGCTTGTCTTTCTTGAGGAATAATGCTATGAAATATATGTTCGTTTTTAGCATTATCAAATATTCCCACACTTGAGCGTTGCTTGTCCTCAAGCAATATCGTCTTGAAATACTAGAATCACTTCTTTATTCTTCACGCTTTGTACATCAGTGATTTCTATACGGCGGTATAAACAATGGTAGTAACGATATGGTTTACAGTCCCACATGACTATAAAAATTTAGATCCATTAAGGAAATTGGATCTTTATGAAAACATTTGATCTTTTGAAAATTAAATCTAGTTTTTACCCTAGATAAGTTTTCCGAAATAACCCTTTACCAGTGTTTGCAAAATATTTTTGTGGGTTTGGTGGGTTTCAGATTTGAAAATTTTAGCTCAAAACTTGCGGTTTTGTGTCACCCACTTGCTAACCTTGTATTTAGAAAGCAACACGTCCAGTTTACTTGTCCCGTATATTACCTTTCGGTAAACTACCGTCCGGTTGTAAAGGAAAGCGTTGAACAAGCAACTGTTAAGGCAATGTCCCCTGACATGCTTTTAATTATGGTCTATAACGTGTCGGACGCAATTACTATCCTTGGTAGGAGCAATAGTAAAGCTTACCCTTATTATTTTTCGGTCTGGCACAAGGTCCTGTCTTTGACCATGCTATGCAACCACCGTTCTTACGGTTGACACCCGATTTAGTTCAGGTGACCTAATGAATTCCAGGTGAATTCCTAGAATTTTACGTTCAAAGGTAATGAACGCATTGAAAATAGGGTTTTCAGAAAACAAATCGGTTTATAATTTTGATCAAAATATTTTCTCGTTCAAGCTCGAGTTTAGATATCATTGAATTCCATGAGTTTGTAATTCTCAATCTTTAAGGTCAATCTCAAGGATTGAGTTATATCAGGCTTAAAAGCTGATTTTTGATCTTTTAAGGAGATTATCCTTTCTGGGGATCTGATTCATTAGTCTTATCAAGCTAATTTGCATGGTGCCCCCCCATTTTACGAGATAAATCCTTCTCATGGTTAGGATAAATCTGACCACTTGGCGACCCTGTTTAATGCTGAGGTCCGTGGATTTCCTGCTGATTTTAGTGATGACTTTTCTAGATTTTTCGTCAACCTACAGCTGGTCTGGACGACAACTTCATGACCTAAATCAAGAAGCGCGTTTCTTTTTCGGAAGACTTTACTTCCTTTTAATGATGGAATTGATTCATCGTGTAGATCCATCTTTCTTTTCTTTCATCGGGTAAAATAGTTTAGTTTAGTCCAAAGCAAAAGTATTTTCAGTTATTTGTTACAGATATATGTGATATATGTTTAAGATAACTTGGTAAATTTTCCCACACTTGGCTTTTATTTTCCTTTTTATCGTCCTCTATTCCATTTTAAATGAATTTTAACATTTTGGTTTGTTTCTCAATTTATGTCCTTTCTGAGGTAACAATAATTTCGGTGTTAAAACCTAGTTTTATCGTTCATAAATATGTATAAACATGATTTTGAGTTCATTTAATTGAAAATTTTTAAAAATTTTACTAGAATTGGGTAGTCAGTATATAAGACTAGGGCTGTTCTTTATTATCAGAGAGCACTAGATTCTAATACAACTACTGCTTTACTAGTATTTTTAATGGTAACCAAGTGTTTAAGATAAAAATTTTAAAATCCGAAAGAATTTAACCCCTTCCAATACTTAAGATCTTGCAATGCCCTCATTTGCAAGAAATCAGTAACAATTTAAATTATTGAGGGTGATTTGTGTGAAAATGATTAAATTTTTACCAAAGTTTCCAAATATATTGGCGTTTGTTTGCTGAATGATAAATGGTGCACATCATTTGTTCATTCCGTCTTGTTGTTATTTCACATATATTTTGCATCTTGTCGTCAAAATTAGTTGCTTTTGCTGAACTTAATGCCAGTCTTTGAAAATGCGTTGTTTTACCCTGTTGTGTGCATAAGATAAACTGCAAACATATATACATATTTTTGAAGTTTGGTATATTACCCCACATTCAAAAATTATTAAAATCTAAGAATAAAAGTTAGAAAATTATAAAAACTATTACAATATTAACATAAGTATTAAACGTATCAATCATTAAAAATTACAAAATAAAAAAAAAACTAAGTAGACTAGGGATGATACTGGTACCAATAGGGGTTCCAAGATAACCATAGGTGCTATAGAATGCTTCGGCAGGGTTATACGTAGGATACGGTGGTTGCATCTCTATAGACCAGGGAGGGAATATGGTTTTTGGTGTAGGAATATAGTTTCTACCTATATGTTGGCAATGAGCTATGATTTGGTTCTGATGAACTTGCCAATCTTCAAATGCTCTCTGTCTAGCATTTTCGTACTCCTGTGAAGCTATAAACCTTTGCATTTCTTGCATCTCATTTCCCCCTCCTACATTACCTTGCTGTTGGTTTCTCTCAATCTGTGGATGTCTACCATGGTATGGTACTGCGGCGTTATTTCGCCTCTTCAAAACTTTCGCACCATGGTATACATTTAAACCTATTGTATCGCGGGGTTCTGGTTCTTCTACTAATAATCCCCCCCGACTTATATCCACACCGAGATATTCAGCAATCAAAGTAATAAAAATACCACCTCCTATTATGCTATGCGGTCTCATCCCCCTAACCATAGCTGATAAATAATAACCCACACAATAAGGTATACTTACAGCGCTTTGTGGGTCTCGAATACACATATGGTAAAACAAATCCTGTTCATTTACCTTTTCCTTGTTCTTACCTCTTTGTGTAATCGAATTAGCTAAAAACCTATGAATTACTCTTAATTCAGCTCTATCTATATCCAAATAAGAGTAATTTCCCCCTTTGAAACGGTGATGGCTTGTCATTTGACTCCACACACCGTGTGTATCAAAATTTTCATCTATCTTTCTACCATTTAGTATCAACCCTCTACAATCGGCAGATGCTAACTCCTCAAGCGTATATATATGTAAAGCCTGAGCCATGTCTAGTAAAGACATGTGGCGCATCGAACCTCCTAACAAAAATCTAATAAAAGATCGATCGGTTAAACTAGCTACCCGATCATTCAACTCTATACTACACAACAATTCTTTACACCATACTTTATATACAGGTCTACGCATGGTGAATAAACGTACCCAGTCATTAAAAGTAGAATTACCATACCTCTGTACAAGTAATTCCCTAATTGGCCCGGCCAATTCTACAGCTTCTAAGGGTCCCCATTCTATGACCCTCGGTACCTCAACAACTTTGGAATGAAGAGTATGCAAACCCCTTTGGTATTTTGGATAATCTATCCAAAGTCTGTCAAATCTCAGGTTCGGGTGCAACTCTTCCAAGTGCATATCAGAAAATGTCATGACCAGATGAGGTATATCTTGCTTGTAGTAGTTATCCACCTCCTGTTGTTCCACATTCTCAGCAGGAGCATTGCGAGCTTGGGATGAAAATTCATCCCTTTCAGTCTGCAAAACACATCAAACACAATTTTTGTGCATCCAAATATGCATTAGTGTCAGCAAAATCATCAATCAAAATAATTACAATGACATGATCAATTTATATCAAACTTAAGCTTATTTTCATATTTTCATCAAATCTACACTTTTTCAAATAAGCATATACGAAAATTTTCGCCAAGTTCATAAGCATTCAACCCAAATAACATGTCAAAATAATCATTACTAGCAATTAAACAAGTTTCAAATGGCATTATCTCTCAAAAATCAAGTTCATGAATTTTAGACTTGAAAAAGTCCACTTTAATTCTCAAAATCATGTTTAGGCTCAAAGTTTGGATCATTTAACTACCTAGACATGTTACACTACTTAATTTAGCAACAATTCATGACAAAAATCGGCCATAACCTGTTTATATCAAAAAGCCCCAAATTACTCAAGAACACAAACCCTAGATTACTCAAAATTTGAAGTTTAAGGCTTCTAATCATGTTAAATAGCATCAATCTAGGTTATACAAGCATAATACATAAACAATTTAAGCATAATTACACTAAAAAGCATCAAAATCAAATTGGGGAAAAAATTGCTCAAGAACACTAATTTTCGGATTAAATGGTGTTTAGGTGTAGAAATTTACCGTTTTTCTTGAGTAATTCCTTGATAGCATCCTTCTCAACATGATTTTAGTAAAAAATTTGGTGATTAACGGTTAAAAATTGTGATTTTGGGGTGTATTTTTCGGGTTTTTCGTGCAGTATATTCGCAGTTTGTTTGAGTTTGTGGTGTGCAACTGAGTTGTTCTGCGTTTTTATTTTTTTCCGATTTTCGGTCCTCCCGCGACTCGCGGTGAATTACCCTTCAAACTCCGCGAGTCGCGGAGTTTGCTTTTTTTTTTTTTATATCTTATACTAATTAAAACAATTAAGTAATTAATTTTAAAATTTTGTTTCCCTTGTTATTTAGGACGAGGTCGTTTCGGATCGATGTCCTAGTCCGTCCTTAGACAAAATTTTAAAATTTGTCTTTTTGTAGCGATTGTTTTAAAAGCTAAGATTTTTGGTTTTTTTTTTAATGTTTTTGGCATACCTTAATTCAATAAGATTAAAAATAATGATAATAAAAGTTCTCGTCCCTCCCTTAGGTAAAGCAATTTCGGTTCAAAGACCTAGTCTTCAACTTACGACGAATTTTAAAAATCATATTTTTAACTTAATGAGATAAAGTAAATTTTTGTTTTTAAATTCACACAATTTAAATATAAAATTCAAAATTAATATTAAAAATTCACACCCAACTTACAACTTGAAATGCATAAAATTAAAAATTCATATTTTTAAAAATTAAAAAATTACACCAAACTTAATTTAAAAATTCATATTATAAATTCACACCAAACTTATATTAATTTTTCAAATATTTACAATTTTAAATATATTGTTTTTACAAAGTTTACAATATTAATTTAAGATTTAAATATTAATTTTAAAAACATGGTAAAAATAAAATTAAAAATCTTTTTGGCTTTTTATCCCACTTTAATCAATCAAATATTATCAAAAATATGCGCCCCTCTTTTCGGTAAAGTAATTTCGGTTCCAAGACCTAATTTAACTCATGACGAATTTTTGAAATATTTTGGGTTGATTGATTAAAGATATTTATACCTTAAGAATAAACGTTAAATTTCGCAGTGATGAAATACATTTTTGAATGATATCAATAATTTCGGTCGCCAAACCTAATTTTATTCAATACCAATTTAATACTTTTTAGCGAACAAATTAGCGTTTATTATCAAAAGGTTAAAAATAAAATAAAATAAAAACTGTACAGACTTACCTGTGAAATAGATTTCTTAGTTATATGATCTATCCCATTCATAAGATAGTCGGTTTAATTGGTTTTCCATAGCTACATAGGCGTAACCTAGAGCATTCAGTGTCTTTTCTTCTAAACATATGAACGGTCCGTCTCTGCATAAAGTAACAAATTCTGTATTTGAATAGGTTTGATTATTTGAACATTTACCTCCATGTGACCATTTTCCGCATTTGTGACATCTTTCTAGGTGTCGTGCTCTTCTTTTCGCTGCGGATTTTGATTTTCCTTTACCAAATTGTAACTTATTATCTTCGCATCTGGATTCTTTTCTAACTCCGTCCATTCTTTCTCTGATTACTGATACTATTTCACTCGGAAGTGTGTCATTATTACATTTAGTGATCAAAGCGTGTAGCATTAGACCATGGTTTAGTTCACAGGCAGTCTTCATTTCCTAAAAAAAATAAAAATTCAGAATGGGGGGAGAAGACTAGTTCTTTAGGGTCTGCTAGGGAAAGACCATTCGGGTTCCATTTTCGAGCACTACACGAAAACAGACAATCTAACTCTAACAGAAATACATAAATCCCCTATACTTAGTTAGCTGTGGTGTCGAAATTGTGATTAACTTCGTTGTCGACTTCCATCGGACTATGTATGTAGTGTTTAACTCTGTGACCATTAACTTTAAATTCAATCCCATTTGAATTTATTAATTATATCGTTCCGTATGGGAAAACTCTTTTGACTATGAATGGTCCAGACCATCTTGATTTCAATTTTCCAGGAAATAGCTTGAATCGTGAATTGAAAAGAAGAACTCTGTCTCCTTCTTTAAATTCTTTTGAACTTTTGATTCTTTTATCATGCCATTTCTTCGTTCTTTCTTTATAGATTAACGAATTATCGTATGCTTCATGTCTTAATTCTTCTAATTCGTTTAGTTGACTTAATCGTAGACGTCCAGCTTCATGTAAACAAGATTACATGTCTTCAAAGCCCAAAATGCTTTGTGTTCAATTTCTACTGGAAGATGACATGCTTTTCCATAAACAAGTCTAAAAGGTGTGGTTCCAATTGGAGTTTTGTAGGCCGTTCTAAAAGCCCAGAGTGCATCCTCCAATTTAATGGACCATTCCTTCGGATTTGATCCTACGGTTTTCTCTAGAATACGTTTTAAAGCTCGGTTGGTATTTTCAACTTGTCCACTTGTTTGTGGATGATATGCGGTGGAGATTTTATGAGTTACTCCATATCTTTTAAGAACTTTCTCAAGTTGATTATTACAGAAATGAGTACCCCGATCACTTATTAAAGCTTTCGGTGTTCCAAACCTTGCAAAAAGACGTTTTAAAAAGTTGACTACAACTTGTGCATCGTTAGTTGGGAGAGCTTGTGCTTCTGCCCATTTAGATACATAATCAATGGCTACGAGTATATATAGATTATTATGAGATTTTGGAAATGGACCCATAAAGTCAATACCCCAAATGTCAAATACTTCACATACTTGGATGACATTTTGTGGCATTTCATCACGTTGACTTATTTTTCCGGCCCTTTGACAAGCATCACAGGATTTGCAAAGAAGGTGTGCGTCTTTGTAAATTGTAGGACAATAGAATCCAGCATCATAAACTTTTCTTGCTGTTAGTTGAGGCCCATAATGCCCACCTGTTGGTCCTGTGTGACAATGGTTTAATATTTTACTGGCTTCATTTCCAAATACACATCGGCGTATTATTCCATCGGGACAACTTTTAAACAGATGTGGATCTTCCCAAAAATAGTGTTTTATATCACTGAAGAATTTCTTTCGTCTTTGGTACGATAATCCTTTTTCAAGGAATCCACAAACTAAGTAGTTTGCATAGTCTGCAAACCATGGAATTTCTTTATAATCTATCTTCAATAGATATTCATCAGGAAAGTTGTCTTGTATGGCCGATTCATTAAGAACTTCTAATTCGAGATTTTCAAGATGAGAAAGATGATCAGCGGCGAGATTTTCTGCTCCTCTTTTATCTCGGATTTCAATATCAAACTCTTGTAAGAGTAATATCCAACGGATTAATCTTGGTTTAGCATCTTGTTTTGAAAATAGGTATCTAAGAGCAGAATGGTCGGTATAGACCACCGTTTTTGCTAGAACGAGATATGATCGAAATTTGTCAAAAGTAAAGACAATAGCAAGGAGTTCTTTTTCAGTAGTTGTATAGTTCGTTTTTGCTCCTTGTAACGTCTTACTAGCATAATATATAGGTTGAAATCGTTTTTCAATCCTTTGTCCTAAAACGGCTCCCATTGCAAAATCACTTGCATCGCACATTAGTTCAAATGGTAGATTCCAATTTGGTGTTATCATGATCGGCGCATTAGTGAGTTTCTCTTTAAGAATATTAAAAGATTTGATACACTCATCTGAAAAGATGAATGGAGCATCCTTTTCTAGGAGTTTATTCATACGAGTGGCAATTTTTGAAAAATCTTTTATGAAACGTCGGTAAAAACCGGCATGCCCTAGAAAACTCCTAACTCCTCTAACATTGGTGGGATGTGGAAGTTTAGCAATTACATCTACTTTAGCTCTATCCACTTCAATTCCTTCTTTTGAAATTTTATGTCCAAGAACGATGCCTTCTTTAACTATGAAATGGCATTTCACCCAATTAAGTACTAGATTTGATTGTTCGCATCTAATAAGCATTCGTTCCAGATTAACTAGACATGATTCAAATGTATCACCGAAGACTGAAAAGTCATCCATGAAAACTTCCATGCATTCTTCTATCATGTCATGAAAAATCGCCATCATACACCTTTGAAAGGTTGCAGGGGCGTTACAAAGTCCAAATGGCATGCGTTTGTAAGCAAAAGTACCATAAGGGCACGTGAATGTGGTTTTCTCTTGATCTTCGGGTGCTATTGGAATTTGAAAATATCCGGAAAATCCATCTAGGAAACAATAGTAACTATTTCCGGCTAATCTTTCCAACATTTGATCTATGAAAGGTAAGGGAAAGTGATCTTTTCTGGTGGCGTCATTTAATTTTCTATAATCAATACATACACGCCATCCTGTTACAGTCCTAGTAGGAATAAGCACATTTTTCTCATTTATAATGACAGTCATGCCACCCTTCTTAGGCACGCATTGAACTGGGCTTACCCATGGACTATCAGAGATTAGATATATGAAACCTGCATCTAGCAGTTTAATAATCTCTTTCTTAACTATATCTTGCATATTAGGATTTAGTTTCGTTGGCGTTGCACATACGTTTTATGACCTTCTTCCATAAGGATTTTATGTGTGCAATACGAAGGACTTATTCCTTTAATATCATGAATCTTCCATGCAATGGCTGGTTTATGAGCTTTCAACACAGAAATGAGTTGTGATTTCTCATTTTCAGTAAGAGAAGACGATATTATTACAGGTAATTCAGATTCACCATGTAAATAAGCGTATTCCAAATGGTTTGGAAGTGGCTTTAACTCTAATTTCGGAGGTTCTTCTATCGATGATTTGTATCGATATCTGTCTTCTTCTTTTAGCATTTGAATTTCTTCTGTTGTTGGTTCATATCCATTAGCTATAAGTGTAGCTAACATTTCAGCTTCATCAATTGGTTCATTACCTTCTCCTAAAGAACATTCTCCTGTTCCTTGTAATTCTGGAAATTCTTCTAATAATTCTGCATGTGCATCTATAGTTTGAATATAATAACATGTATCATCTGCAGATTGCGGTTGTTGCATTGCTCTATCAACTGAAAAGGTAACACTCTCATCCTCTATACTTAGGGTCAATTTCTTACCGAACACGTCTATCATTGCTTTAGCCGTGTTTAAGAATGGTCTTCCTAATATGAGAGGAACTTGAGAATCTTCTTCCATGTCCAAAACAACAAAATCTACTGGAAATACTAAAGTACCAACTTTAACTAGCATGTTCTCCATTATCCCTCTAGGATATTTTATTGATCTATCGGCTAGTTGTATGCTTATTCTGGTTGGTTTCAATTCTCCAAGGTCTAGTTTAGCGTATAGTGAATACGGCATTAGATTTATACTAGCACCTTAGTCTGCTAATGCTTCTATTGAACTAAGACTACCCAGAAAACATGGAATTGTGAAACTTCCTGGATCAGATAGTTTTTCTGGTATCTTATTCAACAGCACTGCTGAACAATTAGCATTCATAGTAACAGCCGAGAGTTCTTCCATTTTCTTTCTATTTGAGATTAGATCTTTCAAGAATTTAGCATATCTAGGCATTCCTGAAATCACGTCAATGAAAGGAAGATTTACATTTATCTGTTTAAATATATCCAAGAATTTGGATTGCTCGGCTTCAAGTTTCTCTTTCTTCATTTTACTCGGATAAGGAAGTGGTGGTTGGTATGGTTTAACATAAGGTTTATCCTTAGCTGTGTTATCTTCATTAACCTTTTCAACTACCGGTTCTTTTTCCTTTTCTTGATCAGGTTGTGGTTCTTGTGGAGTAGGAATAGCTTCATCAGAAGTTACAGGTATTTCAGGTGGTTTAAGTGTTGTACCACTTCTTGTGGTAATAGCTTTAGCTGTTTCATTCCGGGGGTTAGCATTTGTATCACTAGGTAGACTTCCCGGTTTTCTTTCACCTATTAACCTTGCTAGGTTACTTACTTCTTGTTCCAGATTTTGAATAGAAGCTTGTTGATTTCTAAATGCTTGAGCATTTTGTTCATTAGTTTGTTTCTGAGATGTGAAAAACTGCGTTTGAGTTTCAACTAGCTTCGTCATCATATCTTCTAAATTCGGCTTTTTATCATCGGTTTGTTGTGGTGGTTTGTTTTGAAAATTAGGTCTTTGCTGATTGTAAGTATTATTGGATACTTGTTGATTGCTAGGACCTTGTTGGTTGTTGTATGGAATATTTCGGTTATAATTCTAGTTTAGATTGTAAATCGGTCTTGGCGATTGATAATTATTCTGATAATTATTTCCAGGCCTTTGGTTTATGTATGAAATATTCTCTCTTTGTTCCATTGTTAATTCAATACTGAGACAATCTTTTGTCAAATGTGGTCCTCCACACTGCTCACAACTAATTCGTATTGAGTGAATATCTTTAGTCATCTTTTCCATTCGTCTCTCCACAGCATCTATCTTTGCGGAAATGGAATCTAAGTCATGGCTAGAATCGGCTCTAGCTGTTTTAGATGATCTAACGATATCTTTTTCTTGGTGCCACTCATGTGAGTGGGAAGCAGTGTTATCAATAATTTTGTAAGCATCAGTTTCGGTTTTCTTCATAATAGAACCACCAGCTGCTATATCTATGTCTTTTCTTGTAGTGATGTCGCATCCTTGGTAGAATATTTGTACTATTTGACAGGTGTCTAAACCATGTTGCGGACATCCTCTTAACAACTTTCCATATCTTGTCCATGCCTCATATAGAGTTTCATTTGGCTTCTGTGTAAACGTAACAATTTCTGCTTGAAGTCTTACGGCTTTGAATGCAGGAAAGAATTGTTGAAGAAATTTTTCAACTAAAACATCTCATGTATCAATCGCCCCTTCAGGTAACGATTCCAACCAATCTTTGGCTTCTCCCTTTAAAGTCCAGGGAAATAACATGAGATATATCTGTTCATCCTCCACTTCTCGGATTTTAAATAGTGTGCAGATCCTATTAAAGGTACGTAGATGTTCATTTGGATCTTCCTTCGGCGCACCACTAAATTGGCATTGATTAGTCACCATGTGTAGAATTTTTCCTTTGATTTCATAATCTGGCGCATTAATGTCTGGATGAGTAATTGCGTGACCTTGGCCAGTGCGTTTAGCTCTCATTCGGTCTTCCATACTTAAAGGTTCCAGATTCTCCATAATTGAATTTGTTGAATCGGAATCACTAGAGGATTCTGATTTAATGGTTCGTTCCTCAACAATCTCTGTTTGAATGATTGGTGGTTCCGGAGGAAAGTTTAGTGGTTCAGGATCTATGAATCGTTCCTGAATATTCTCCGGATTCTCAATTGTGAGGTCGGGTTCAAAAAATGGATTATCGGAAATTTGAACTGAAGTACTTGGTCGACTGGATGACGATTCTAAAGAAAAATCAACGGCAGTAATATTTGCTAAATGTCTTGATCTAGTTACAGGTGGTGAACGTACAAAAGGTGGTGAACGTCTTGCTCGGTGCATTCACTGAATATCCTATTAGTTTTTAAAAAGGAAAGAAAAATTATAATAAGTTATCCAATCAATAGACTTTTCTGATTTTGCCCACGTTTCGAATAGCCAAAAGATGCAGCAGAGGGGCAGGATTCGTTTGGTCTCAATATAATTGAGGACTGTTTGGCTCCAATAACCCGGTCCACGTACAAATCCAACTATTACTACGAACCAGAAAATTTTGAAGTCTATCAATTTAACCACTTAAAATAAATTTTCGTAATTTTAAGAAATTTAGATAAGAAGTAGAATAAAAATCTATGTCCTAAAAACTAGAATAGCTAGAAATAAGAAAGAAAAAGAGTTCGTCGAAAAAGGTCGAAAAAGGAAAATGGTTGAAAAATAAAAGGTGACGGAAAAATAAAAGAAACTTATAAAACTTAAAAATACTTGACTAACCTAACCTTATTACTACAACTAACTTAAAATTATAATCGCAAATTGAGATTACTAATTGGAATGATAATTGATACATAGGTAAAAGTCGTCTAAAAATATTAAAGCTTACAGGAAAAACTAAATCCCAAATGAAAATAACTTAAAAAGAAGCTAGAATCTAAAAACTGCGTCGCAAAATTCTAAAGTACCTAAATCTTAGTCTAAAGAAAAAGCACTTAAGGAATTCTACGGCAAAGCCTAAAAATCTAGAAGTAAAAATAACTATGGCAAAAACTATGAATTAAAACTAAATATGAGCGAAAAATACAAAAGTTACGCTAAAACGATTGAAAAGGGACAAAATATAAAAATATACAAAAAGTTGTAAAAAGTACAAATTTTATAAAAATATTATTTTTATATTATTTTATAAAAGTATTAATTTAAATATATAAATAAAACTAATTAAAACTTAATATAACTAAATGATTAAAATTAAATATTAATTTAATTAAAACCTAAATCTTAATTAATTAATAATAATAATTATTACTCCGTATTAATTGCAGTTAGGGTTTCTGGCAGGCGTGTCAGAAAAAGCTCCGCGAGTCGCGGTATTTCAAGCACCAAACTCCGCGAGTCGCGGGGATCCAAATTTCAACTCTGGCACAGTTTTAAATCGACGCGTTTTTTTTTATGTTTTCTAATTTTCTGTTTTTATATAAATAAAAGATATTTAAATAAAACTTATATTTTTATAAACTAAAATAAAAATAAAGAAACTTATAAAACTTTTAACAAACTCTTAAAAATATATAAATTTTTGTTTTTCTTTTTATATTTTCGAATATTTAAAACGTACTTTTATAAAAACGAATTTTAATAAAAGTAAACTAAAAATCTTTTTTTTTTATATTAGCGTTGCGCTTCCGGCGTTTAAGAGAGTTCCCCGGCAGCGGCGCCAAAAATACTTGATGTTAAAGCTAAGGGGTATAAAATATTATTAAATTTTACAAGGAAATACTATTAAATACGATACAATTTTACACAAGATATTTATTTATTTATAGAATGGATATACTTAAACCTTGCTACAACACTTATAGGCAGTGTACCTAATCGTACAGTAGTGTAGTTTTTAGTAAGTCGGGTTCGTTCCACAGGGAAATCTTTAAACAAAGCTTAACGCTATATTAGTTTACTTTTATAAAAATACAAATATATATATAAGTAATATTATTATTATAAAGGGGGTTTTTACCGTTTAATGACCGGTTTGTCGATTTTAAAACTTTAGTCGCAGTTAAAACCAAATGTAAAATAATAAATAAATACAAGACTTAATTTAAAGCGTAAAGTAAATAACGATAATGAAATTGCGATTAATAAAAATGCGATAAAATAAACTTGCGATAATTAAAAAGTACGATAATTAAAAGTGCAATTAAATACAATAACAATAAAAATGCGATAATTAGAAGTGCAATTAAATATAAAATAAAGGAAATTAAATATGAAATAAAAGAATTATGCTTATTTAAACTCCCCTAATCATGATGTTTGACGTGTTGATTTTAGTTTTATGCCCATGGGTTAATTGTCCTTTGTCCTGGATTATTTAATATGTCCGTCTGGTTTTTGTCCATAACAGTCCATCAGTCATAAATATAAAGTGCGAGTGTCCTCGTCAAATTATCCTTATACCCGAAGTTAAATATTCCAACTAATTGGGGACTTAAACTTTAACAAGATTTTAATACTTTGTTTAATAATTACACCAGGATATCAACTGAGTGTAACCCAAGGTTTTAATACTTTGTTATCAATTATACCAAGTGTCCTTGTACATAATTTCACCCCTGTTTTAATTATTCTAGTGGCTATTAATCCATTCCCGTGTCCGGTTAAATGAACGATTATTCGTACATATAAATACCCCGCCCATCTTGTCCGATCGAGTGTATATGGTAATTTATAGGGACGCCCAATTGTAAATCTTTATATTAATATTAACAAACTATCATTTAGTTAAACAAATATAAAGCCCATTAATAGCTCATAGTCTAATTTCCACAAGTGTCGTTCTTTTATCCAAACCCCAATTATGGTACAAAGCCCAATTACCCAATTTTAGTAATTAGCCCAACATCATGATTACTTCGAATTAAATAAGCATAATAATAACTTAGCTACGAGACATTAATGTAAAAAGGTTGAACATAACTTACAATGATTAAAAATAGCGTAGCATTACACGGACAGAATTTCGACTTACACCCTTACAACATTCGCTAACATACCCTTATTATTAGGATTAAAATTAAAATTAAAATTAAAATATAAATTATATATATATATTTTACGTATATAGATAGAGAGAATGATATATATGATGATTAAAAATGCTCAGAATTCGGTTGCTTATATAGGGACTTTCAAAACTTGGGGCTC